>NC_092333.1:476356406-476657187 GCF_046630445.1 Rutidosis leptorrhynchoides | reverse complement strand
ACACCGCGGGCTGTTTTGGGTTAGTTAATTAAAAACTATGATAAACTTTGATTTAAAAATTGTTATTCTGAGAAAATGATTTTTATTATGAACATGAAACTATATCCAAAAATTATGGTTAAACTCATAGTGGAAGTATGTTTTCTAAAATGGTCATCTAGACGTCGTTCTTTCGACTGAAATGACTACCTTTACAAAAACGACTTGTAACTTATTTTTCCAACTATAAACCTATACTTTTTCTGTTTAGATTCATAAAATAGAGTTCAATATGAAACCATAGCAATTTGATTCACTCAAAACGGATTTAAAATGAAGAAGTTATGGGTAAAACAAGATTGGATAATTTTTCTCATTTTAGCTACGTGAAAATTGGTAACAAATCTATTCCAACCATAACTTAATCAACTTGTATTGTATATTATGTAATCTTGAGATACCATAGACACGTATACAATGTTTCGACCTATCATGTCGACACATCTATATATATTTCGGAACAACCATAGACACTCTATATGTGAATGTTGGAGTTAGCTATACAGGGTTGAGGTTGATTCCAAAATATATATAGTTTGAGTTGTGATCAATACTGAGATACGTATACACTGGGTCGTGGATTGATTCAAGATAATATTTATCGATTTATTTCTGTACATCTAACTGTGGACAACTAGTTGTAGGTTACTAACGAGGACAGCTGACTTAATAAACTTAAAACATCAAAATATATTAAAAGTGTTGTAAATATATTTTGAACATACTTTGATATATATGTATATATTGTTATAGGTTCGTGAATCAACCAGTGGCCAAGTCTTACTTCCCGACGAAGTAAAAAATCTGTGAAAGTGAGTTATAGTCCCACTTTTAAAATCTAATATTTTTGGGATGAGAATACATGCAAGTTTTATAAATGATTTACAAAATAGACACAAGTACGTGAAACTACATTCTATGGTTGAATTATCGAAATCGAATATGCCCCTTTTTATTAAGTCTGGTAATCTAAGAATTAGGGAACAGACACCCTAATTGACGCGAATCCTAAAGATAGATCTATTGGGCCTAACAAACCCCATCCAAAGTGCCGGATGCTTTAGTACTTCGAAATTTATATCATATCCGAAGGGTGTCCCAGAATGATGGGGATATTCTTATATATGCATCTTGTTAATGTCGGTTACCAGGTGTTCACCATATGAATGATTTTTATCTCTATGTATGGGATGTGTATTGAAATATGAAATCTTGTGGTCTATTATTATGATTTGATATATATAGGTTAAACCTATAACTCACCAACATTTTTGTTGACGTTTTAAGCATGTTTATTCTCAGGTGATTATTAAGAGCTTCCGCTGTCACATACTTAAATAAGGACGAGATTTGGAGTCCATGCTTGTATGATATTGTGTAAAAACTGCATTCAAGAAACTTATTTTGTTGTAACATATTTGTATTGTAAACCATTATGTAATGGTCGTGTGTAAACAGGATATTTTAGATTATCATTATTTGATAATCTACGTAAAACTTTTTAAACCTTTATTGATGAAATAAAGGTTATGGTTTGTTTTAAAATGAATGCAGTCTTTGAAAAACGTCTCATATAGAGGTCAAAACCTCGCAACGAAATCAATTAATATGGAACGTTTTTATTCAATAAGAACGGGACATTTCACTGCTAATAAGAGAAAATGACAAGATGGAGAAGTTAGCACGACTGTATTTGAAGGAAGTTGTCTCCAGACATGGAATACCAATCTCTATTATCTCTGATAGGGATGGCAGATTTATTTCAAGATTCTGGCAGACATTACAGCAAGCATTAGGAACTCGTCTAGATATGAGTACTGCCTATCATCCACAAACTGATGGGCAGAGTGAAAGGACGATACAAACGCTTGAAGACATGCTACGAACATGTGTTATTGATTTCGGAAATAGTTGGGATCGACATCTACTGTTAGCAGAATTTTCCTACAACAATAGCTACCATTCAAGCATTGAGATGGCTCCGTTTGAAGCACTTTATGGTACAAAGTGCAGGTCTCCGATTTGTTGGAGTTAAGTGGGGGATAGACAGATTACGAGTCCGGAGATAATACAAGAAACTACTAAGAAGATCATCCAAATTCAACAACGGTTGAAAACCGCCCAAAGTCGACAAAAGAGCTACGCCGACATTAAAAGAAAAGATATAGAATTTGAAATTGGAGAGATGGTCATGCTTAAGGTTGCACCTTGGAAAGGTGTTGTTCGATTTGGTAAACGAGGGAAATTAAATCCAAGGTATATTGGACCATTCAAGATTATTGATCGTGTCGGACCAGTAGCTTACCGACTTGAGTTACCTCAACAACTCGTGGCTGTACATAACACTTTCCACGTCTCGAATTTGAAGAAATGTTTTGCTAAAGAAGATCTCACTATTCCGTTAGACGAAATCCAAATCAATGAAAAACTTCAATTCATTAAAGAACCCGTTGAAATAATGGATCGTGAGGTTAAGAGACTTAAACAAAACAAGATACCGATTGTTAAGGTTCGATGAAATGATCATAGAGGACCCGAGTTTACCTGGGAATGAGAAGATCAGATGAAGAAGAAGTACCCGCACTTATTTCCAGAAGATGAGCCAACACCTCCAATCGATTAAAATTTCGGGACGAAATTTATTTAACGGGTAGGTACTGTAGTGACCCGAACTTTTCCGAACCTTTCTATGATTATATGTTTAATGAAAACTATATTTACATGATTAAATGTTTCCAACATGTTAAGCAATCAAACTTGTTAAGACTTGGTTAATTGAAACGGAAATTTTGTAAACGTCTGATTACCCAGTTTGACCAATGATTCACGAACGCTATAAGTTGTATATGACATGATGATACATAAATGAATAAATATATATGTTTAACATGATATAATGATCATCAAGTATTTCATTAAAAATAGTAAAAATAAGTTATATACTTAAAAAGGAGACTATTGACGTATGAAACTCGAAACGATACATATAACGATTATCGTTATAACCACGTCTTACTAAATATATATGAAGCATATTAATACATTGTTATATTATATATAACATGATAATATGAGAATTAAATATATCATTAAGTGTATTAACAATGAACTACATAAGTAAAAATAAGACTACTAACTTAAGGATTTCGAAACGAGACATATATGTAACGATTATCGTTGTAATGACATTTAAATGTATATATCATATTAAGATATATTAATATATCATAATATCATGATAATATAATAAATTAAAATCTCATTTGATATTATAAACTTTGGGTTAACAACATTTAACAAGATCGTTAACCTAAAGGTCTCAAAACAACACTTACATGTAACGACTAACGATGACTTAACGACTCAGTTAAAATGTATATACATGTAGTGTTTTAATATGTATTCATACACTTTTGAAAGACTTCAAGACACTTATCAAAATACTTCTACTTAACAAAAATGCTTACAATTACATCCTCGTTCAGTTTCATCAACAATTCTACTAGTATGCACCCGTATTCGTACTCGTACAATACACAGCTTTTTGATGTATGTACTATTGGTATATACACTCCAATGATTAGCTTTTAGCAGCCCATTTGAGTCACCTAACACATGTGGGAACCATCATTTGGCAACTAGCATGAAATATCTCATAAAATTACAAAAATATGAGTAATCATTCATGACTTATTTACATGAAAACAAAATTACATATCCTTTATATCTAATCCATACACCAAGGACCAAAAACACCTACAAACACTTTCATTCTTCAATTTTCTTCATCTAATTGATCTCTCTCAAGTTCTATCTTCAAGTTCTAAGTGTTCTTCATAAATTCTACAAGTTCTAGTTTCATAAAATCAAGAATACTTTCAAGTTTGCTAGCTCACTTCCAATCTTGTAAGGTGATCATCCAATCTCAAAAAATCTTTGTTTTTTACAGTAGGTTATCATTCTAATACATGGTAATAATCATATTCAAACTTTGGTTCAATTTCTATAACTATAACAATCTTATTTCAAGTGATGATCTTACTTGAACTTGTTTTCGTGTCATGATTCTGCTTCAAGAACTTCGAGCCATCCAAGGATCCGTTGAAGCTAGATCCATTTTTCTCTTTTCCAGTAGTTTTATCCAAGGAACTTAAGGTAGTAATGATGTTCATAACATCATTTGATTCATACATAAAAAGCTATCATATTCGAAGTGGTAAACTAGTAATCACTAGAACATAGTTTAGTTAATTCTAAACTTGTTCGCAAATAAAGTTAATTCTTCTAACTACACTTTTAAAATCAAATATACACATGATATATATCTATATGATATGCTAACTTAATGATTTAAAACCCGGAAACACGATAAACACCATAAAACCAGATTTACGCCGTCGTAGTTACAACCGGGGGCTGTTTTGGTTTGGATAATTAAAAACTACGAAAAACTTTGATTTAAAAGCTATACTTCTGGGAAAATGATTTTTCTTATGAACATGAAACCATATCCAAAAATCATGGTTAAACTCAAAGTGAAAGTATGTTTTTCAAAACAGTCATCAAGATGTCGTTCTTTCGACGGAAATGACTACCTCTTTCAAAAACGACTTGTAACTTATATTTCCAACTATAAACCTATACCTTTTCTGTTTAGTTTCATAAATTCAAGTTCAATACGAAACCATGGCCGCTTAAATCACTCAAAACGAATTAGAAACGAAGAAATAGCGAGCAAAACAAAATTGGTAAAAACTACTCATTTTAGCTACATGAAAATTGGTAACAAATCTATTCCAACCATAACTTAATCAACTTGTATTGTATATTATGTAATCTTGAGATACCATAGACACGTATACAATATTTCGACCTATCATGTCGACACATCTATATATATTTCGGAACAACCATAGACACTCTATATGTGAATGTTGGAGTTAGCTATACAGGGTTGAGGTTGATTCCAAAATATATATAGTTTGAGTTGTGATCAATACTGAGATATGTATACACTGGGTCGTGGATTGATTCAAGATAATATATATCGATTTATTTCTGTACATCTAATTGTGGACAACTAGTTGTAGGTTACTAACGAGGACAGCTGACTTAATAAACTTAAAACATCAAAATGTATTAAAAGTGTTGTAAATATATTTTGAACATACTTTGATATATATGTACATATTTGTTATAGGTTCATGAATCGACCAGTGGCCAAGTCTTACTTCCCGACGAAGTAAAAAAAATCTGTGAAAGTGAGTTATAGTCCCACTTTTAAAATCTAATATTTTTGGGATGAGAATACATGCAGGTTTTATAAATGATTTACAAAATAGACACAAGTACGTGAAACTACATTCTATGGTTGAATTATCGAAATCGAATATGCCCCTTTTTATTAAGTCTGGTAATCTAAGAATTAGGGAACAGACACCCTAATTGACGCAAATCCTAAAGATAGATCTATTGGGCCTAACAAACCCCATCCAAAGTACCGGATGCTTTAGTACTTCGAAATTTATATCATATCCGAAGGGTGTCCCGGAATGATGGGGATATTCTTATATATGCATCTTGTTAATGTCGGTTACCAGGTGTTCACCATATGAATGATTTTTATCTCTATGTATGGGATGTGTATTGAAATATAAAATCTTGTGGTCTATTGTTACGATTTGATATATATAGGTCAAACCTATAACTCACCAACATTTTTGTTGACGTTTAAAGCATGTTTATTCTCATGTGAATACTAAGAGTTTCCGCTGTTGCATACTAAAATAAGGACAAGATTTGGAGTCCATGTTTGTATGATATTGTGTAAAAACTGCATTCAAGAAACTGATTTCGATGTAACATATTTGTATTGTAAACCATTATGTAATGGTCGTGTGTAAACAGGATATTTTAGATTATCATTATTTGATAATCTACGTAAAGATTTTTAAACCTTTATTTATGAAATAAAGGTTATGGTTGTTTTAAAAATGAATGCAGTCTTTGAAAAACGTCTCATATAGAGGTCAAAACCTCGCGACGAAATCAATTAATATGGAACGTTTATAATCAATATGAACTGGTCATTTCATCAACTAAAGATTTAACTTAGTTCATTCCCTTGGTCCGGTAAAATTCTCAATTCACCCAACCCAAACAATTAACTAAGTGTTATAATAAGATCCCTATAAACGTCACTAGATAAGGCAAATCACTAACACATGTTAATTGATGTAACTAGGTAGTTGAAAGTGTGTATAATAGATTCTAAGGAATTGGTCATTCTCCTCGACAATTACACATACTAATTAAGCTATTCCAAAGTATCTACAAGAGTCGTTCTTACATTCTTATGTAAATTAACCATTTGAACTCAACTTATCCCTTTTGGTAAAAGACGGATAAACACATGTCACTAGGTGTAAATCAATACATTAACTTAACAAGATGATGTTTCTTAATCAAATAAACATATCAACTAGTTGAATCGAAAGGATTAAACTTAACAAGAATGGTTCTTGTATTCAAACATCAAACTATCGTGCATAATTACAATCAATCAATAGTAAACATTCAATATCTCGGTTATTTATCTAGATGAACATAAAATGGACTAGCCAACAATCATGCTTGAAAACTTAAACATAACAGTAACAAAGATAGAATTCATTGTAAATACAAGATTAACCTTTTAGGAGTGATCTTGGATGAAGCTCTTGAATGATTTTGGATTCTTTGATGATTTGAGTGCTTAGATGCACTTTGATAAGCCCAAGAACTGCTTTGAATCGTATGTTTTCGTCTCTGAGCAGAAAGGAAACTGGTACCCCTCAAATGAAACTGGAAATGGAATTAAATAAGCTAAAAAGTTGGTGAAAAGCACTGTGCGTGGCGCGCACAGTAAGGGTGCGCTGAGCGCACTCTCACCTACTTCACTTTATACTTTACAGCTCGGCTACGCACGTTTAAATCTGCTTTTATGTCAAAAGCGCGACGCGCACCATCAAAAAGTGCGCTTGGCGCACTTTGGTTTTGGCCAAGAAATCCTCTGATCAAAATTATGCAATGTGCGCTGAGCGCACATTTTGGGGTGGGCTAAGCGCACTCTTCTGTCTTTGGTTTTTTGGTCTCGTTTTCGATCTCTGAGCTGTTACCATACAATATCTTCATATTTCTTCAAGTTTACAATGATTCTAGACTATATTACAATACTATGAAGTACAAGCGGAATTACTATGTTTACATATGAAATAAATAACAATAGGATGCGATATTACGACTAAAGATATGACTAATTTGAGTAATATCAGATATCATAGTAATTGGATTTGTAAAAGTCATTTTATGCCTACTTGAATGTTTGCGGTAAAACGTGTTGACTAGCAATTTGTTCATGAACCAAACGACCATTTAACCTGCTTTTTGTTAACCAAGATTTTGTATTCTGGAAAGTACATGATTATTACTTGATCTTTCATGTAGACTTCATGTGCTAATTGTTTCTAGATACTCGTATAATCGACCCCGAAAATGACTACCTAAATAAGATCGAATCTGTCTAGTTTGTACATTTAATTGTCTAGCATGAAGTAGAAATTGATTTAGACCTTATGCTTCTGATATGTTGTTAAATGTATGTTTCTTAGCGTATCTTATTTGTATGTCTAGCTCCGAAAGCCTTATTTTCTATGTGTTGTATGCGTGCTCAAAAGTCTGGATTCTGTCTAAATCAGAAAGTACGACATGTTGGTCAAAACTGTACAAATTGGCTACATGGTTTTCTTTGATATTTTTACCATTGATAATTTTAGGTGTTAAAAACCATCTCTAATTTTCCGTTTGTTAATTTCTGTAACACCCCAGGTAAAACGTTCCCCGTAGCATGATATTGTCCGCTTTGCAGAGATAGGGACGTACCCTTGTCTCCCCCGTAGGTTGCTCACGGATTTTTCTTGGCGACCAAACACGACGAGCACTTTCCCAGGAGGTCACCCATCCTGGTAGTGCTCTCGCCTGAGCACGCTTAACTGCAGAGTTCTCATGGGATCTGCTGCGCTTGTGGTCCCAAAACGCGTCATGCTAGGAAAGGTCTCCACACCCTTATAAGGCATGCTTCGTTCCCCTCTCCACCCGATGTGGGACGGATGTAACACGGATGTTACAATCCTCCCCCCTAATGGGACACAGCGTCCTCGCTATGCATGTTTGGTCCGGGGCCTGGCTCTGATACCATTCTGTAACACCCCAGGTAAAACGTTCCCCGTAGCATGATATTGTCCGCTTTGCAGAGATAGGGACGTACCCTTGTCTCCCCCGTAGGTTGCTCACGGATTTTTCTTGGCGACCAAACACGACGAGCACTTTCCCAGGAGGTCACCCATCCTGGTAGTGCTCTCGCCTGAGCACGCTTAACTGCAGAGTTCTCATGGGATCTGCTGCGCTTGTGGTCCCAAAACGCGTCATGCTAGGAAAGGTCTCCACACCCTTATAAGGCATGCTTCGTTCCCCTCTCCAACCGATGTGGGACGGATGTAACACGGATGTTACAATTTCTATTTTCTAGATTAAATGAGAATTAAAATGAAACTGATACGCAAACAGAAACTGAACTTGAATGTTTTGCATGCTATGTGAGTTCTAGGAATCGTATGACATTAAAATATGATATGGAGCTTCTCATAATTGTTTGATGTGTCATTTTTGAACTATGCTTGTCCGATTGCATGACCGTTATGAAACCGTACGATAGCTAGACTATTAAACGTTAATTTGTTAAATGAATATGTGAAACTTATGAGTTGACCTTGCTTTGAATTTGTGATATAATTGAAATGACCTACTGATGTAGTTGACTTAGTTTGACCAACTTGACCAAGTTTGACTTTTGTTGACTTGCTTGACTAGTTGACTTATGTGTTGACTTTTACTATACAATGGTGTCGGTCTGAGCAATAGGACAACTATATTGTGAGTCTGTCTTTTGAAACAAACGTATGTAACATTATAATGGTACATTTAGGTTTCATTACTCGGTCAATGTAATTCGACTACTTTTGCTTGTGAATTGTCAAGTGCACTCAAGGTGAGTCTACAGTCCCATTTTCATTAACAATTATGGGATGAGATACATGCTGCTTTTGAAACTGTTTCTTAAACTATTTTAAACTGTTTTAATGCATTAGACATGATTACAAAACTGAATATACACAATGAGTTAGATCCAAAAGCCCTTAGCTTGAATATATTAATTACTTTGTAAGGCTCGAACTATAAGGACGGTACCGTAGGTTTGACAAACCTCACTCTACAGACTGGATGCTTATAACTTTGTTACCAAATGCTTGATCGGTGTTTGCAATATGTGATAAAGGAAGTCGTGTAGATCAATAGCTATCTGCGGGTTAAAGCTTTATATTCAAGTGCTCATAACAGTTGTATAATTTTTACTGCTTTGAACGAAATCTCGTGGTCTGACAAAATATAAATTGATTTACTTAAACCTGTAGATTCACTCAACATTTTGTTGATCGTTTTCATGTTTTATCTCAGGTTCTTAAAGGTATTATGCTTCCGCTTACTTTGATGACTATGTGCTTACGTGGTGCATACACTGGATTAGAGTCCAGCATTGGTTTTGTCAAGAACATTTATTGATCGCATTCAAACTATTTCCTTTTAAATAATGTTTATGAATTATATACTATTGTCAATACGTTAAACATTTTGAATTATTTCACTTTAATCACATTGCTTTTGAAATTAATGCGATTACTTTTCAAAAAACGTCTCATATAGATGGCGTGATCGTTAACTGTTGGACCAGAAGTTAATATTCCATTAATGTGTTCTGACGGGGTGTTACAATTACATTCTTTACATACTTGCGTTTAAAAACACAAACGCTTCCACACTTAAAACTTATGTTTTGATTGTTAAGGATTTCGAAAAAGTTCTAAGAAATCACTAAGTAACTATTCATCCCCCCTCTAGTTACTTACAAAACCGATTTTTTTTAAAGACTATAAATATTTTCAGTGTCTTCAAACACATCTTCTTTAGATCATAGAAGATAAACCCTGACATCCCTGGTATAATCATCAATAATAGTCTAGAATAATTTAAACCATGTTTACTAGAGATCCTATAAGGACCCTAGATATGAAGATGAACAAGATCACCTAAGTAGGTAGATTTGTGATCACTTAAGGAAAAAGGTTTCCTAGATTGTTTTGCCTTGCAAAAAATATCACAGACATTAGTGTCTGGCACAGAAAATAGATTAATCTTGTTTTAAAGAATAAATAACTTGCTCAGCAGGATGACCAAGTCTATAATTCCAGAAGATTAGCAGACCGTAACATAAATTATTCATATTATAACTAATATGTTTAGTATCATTAAACAAATATAGACCATTATGCTTAATACCAATCCCTACAATCCTCTTTTGAACCAATTCCTGAATATAGCAATGTAAAACATCCAACCAACATATTACTATATGTAACATACTAACATATAACAGATTGATAATGCGTAAAAGTCATGTTTTTACCTCCATTATCTCTCCTATTTAAGACAAGAAAATTATAAAAGAACCTAATATATCTTCTTATTAGCTTATTTTGTAGATCTTGGAAAAACGAAGACAATGGCGCAAGAATCAAAGAAAACGGACGAATAACGAAGAAACTAGGGTAAAACCAAGAAAGACGAATTGATTACGAACCAATTAACTATTTGATGAAATTAAAGATAAAGATCATACTCAAGACCATTGATATCAGCCAAACAGTCACGTTTATGTGAGCGACATTTACCCTAAATATAATCATATTACTATAAGTAACATACTAGAGGGTGGCTAGTAATAAAAATTTTTCTGTTAACAAAAACATACTAACAGATAGCATACTGATAATGTGTAAAAGTTATGTTTTTACCCCCATTATCTCTCCTATTTAAGATCAAAAAATTATAAAAGAACCTAATATCTCTTTTAATTAGCTTATATTGTAGATCTTGGAAAAACAAAGACAAAGGGGCAAAAATCAAAGAAAACGGACGAATAATGAAGAAACTAGGCCAAAACCAAGAAAGACGAATTTTTTACGCACCAATTAACTATATGATGAAATTAAAGATAAAGATCATACTCAAGACAATTGATATCATCCAAACAGTCATGTTTATAAGACCGAAATTTACCCTAAATATAATCAAGAGTAAATAATAATATTGGTCCCTGTGATTTATCTAAAATTATAACAGTAGTCATTTACTTTTTAAAATTACGTTGATCATCCCTATGGTTTAATAATTGCACGTTGCTAGTCCTTTAGCTAACGTCAGTTAAATAAATCTCTTAAATAGTTACATGTGCTAGACACATGATGGACAATACAGTAATTTTATTGATTAGTTCTATTTTAAACTCCCAATACAATCACAAGGTACATTCCATTCATCATTCTATTCATCACTTATGTTGAATTCCATTGATTAGTTCTATTGCTTAGTTCTATTGAAAAGACAAAACTAATTATTGCTTTATCATCTTCATCATCCTACATTATTGATTAAAAAAACCATTATTGTTTTATCATCATTATCATCTTAAATCATCATCATCATCCCACATTATCTGAGCTCCAAATCAAAAATAAAAATCAATACCCATTTTTGTAGATCTGAAAAATAGAAACTCAATGCCCATTTTTGTATATCCAAAATCGAAGGGTTTCAAACGTCATCGAAAACCATGGTGGTTCAACGTTTCAAGTTTCAAACCACCGGTTTATTGATCCGATGAGAACTCCATTTCATATTCTTGCTCAGATCTTGTTTCAGATTCGAATCCTGTGGTGACCAGAGTTTCACACCGATGCCCATTTGTGATGACCCAGATTTTTCCGACTACTTGATTATACTATTTATATGATTTAATAATTTCGACATGATAAGCAATGAATTTTAATAAGTCTTGAACCTCCGGAAAGAATTTTATATAAGCAGTTGACCACCCTTTTTATTCCTACGATTCACGAACGTCATAACTTGTATTAATTATATATATGTGTATATATACATATATTTAACTTGAAAATATGATAATTAAATATCTCATTAAGTATATTAATAAAGTATTATATATATATATATATATATTTTTTCATACTACTAATTTAAAGCGTTTTTTGAACAATATATATGTTACTATTTAAACGACGTAATTAACTTAAATTAAAATGTATGTACATACAATGTATTACGAGTGTAAATACATCCTTAAAAGTATTGAATACACTTTATAATGTACCAATACATATAAAGGATAGCAATACTCGTATTTCCGTTCAATTTCCTCAAGAATTCTACTCACATTCATACGGTATTTTTACCCGTATTATACACAGCTTCTAGAAGTATTTACTATTGGTATATACCAATAGAAATCTACAATTATTTGTGTAATATGTCATCCATGACCTAATCAATTTAATATGTTATCCATGACTTAATACATTTTAACTTATCTTAGATATTTTCACTAAAAATCAAATTTTCAAGCCTATAAATAAGCACCATTTCTAACTCATTTTTACACACACTTGTAAGAACTCTCTCAAGTTTTGTTCTACTACTTCTTTCCAGAAACCTTACATTCTAAACTTGAGGTAAAAACTCTACTTCAACTCTTGTTCAATTCATATGTTTATAGCTATCTATATAAGAGTTTATAAACTAGAACATAGTTTAGTTGATTCTAAACTTGTTTGAAAAACTAATCTAATCTTTCTAACTTAACTCTAATAACACTTATTTATATGTATTATGATATTATATTAAGTTAATATAAGAACTTATAACTTGTACATATGAATAACACCTTGAAACTTAACATATATCCTTTAATCTCCATTCGGTAAAAAGCGGGCTGTTTTGGGTTGGGAATTAAAAACCTATCTTAGACTTTGAGTTCGAGGCTAAGACTTTGGAAATATGTTAATATATGTAAATAAGACTTTCAGTATTGTTTTCATGATTTTAGACAAAGTGGAAGTATTTTATCAAAAATCATATATTGGGTGGATGTCGGGATTTCCGAAATCTGTCCACCGACACAAAAAGAGGTAAAGCTCTAAAAATTACTACTTGGGCTAATCTTTTTGAATTGGTTTTGTTAAATTTACTTCTTAAGAAATCCATAGCAATTTGATTCACTTTAAACGGAGTTGTAATGAATATTTGGCGAGTAAAACAAAATCTGTTAAAATTAACGTTGTATGGACGAAATTTATATTATAAAAACTATATTAACCATATCCTTGCTAACTTTTCCTATATCCTATATATATTTGGACATGTTATCATTAGTATAACTAAATATTATAATCTTGGTTAATTCCGAGATTGTATATATATAATAATCTTGGTACGTTCCATGACAATACGTGCACAATACGTTTTGATAAATCCTAAGATAATACGTACACAATACGTCTTAGTTAATTCTAAGACAATACGTATACAATATGTCTCTAGATTGATGCAAGACAATACGTACACAATACGCCGTGGGGTAATTCTAAGATTATATATATATACCGATTAATGGACTTTTCGTACTATTTTGGACTACCAACATAAAATGTTAAAAATTATTATATAAGTATTCTATGAACTTGCTTTATTTTATATGTCGTATTATTATCTGAATCGTTATTATTGTTATAGGTTCGTGAATTCAAGGACGACGATCATATTTTTAATAAGTTGAAAACTTATTATTAATATACTTTTACTACTGTGAGTATATAGTCCCATTTTTAAACTCTAAAATATTTTGGGATGAGAATACATGCATTTTATGTTTTACGCCATGGACACAAGTACTTAAAATATATTCTACGTTGAGTTGTACCACCTTGCATATCTTCCCTAATAGCTTGGTAACTAATATTTACATGTTGTAAGAACATGTAAGCGCGAATCCTATTGATAGATCTATCGGGTTTGACAACCTCAACCAGGCAAGTCGCTCTAGTATCGTAAACGGTTGCATAGTACTTCGTTTTTACTACACTTGGTACAGTGTAGGGAGATTTCATAATAAAGGGAATATGCCACATTAATGGTTAAGTATGGTTACCGAAGCACTCAACAACTTATAGAATATCTTTATTGAAATGTTTGTAACTATGAAATCTTGTAGTCTATATTTATATCGATGCTAGCTTTAAACCTATATATCTCACCAACCTTTGTGTTGACTGTTTAAGCATGTTTATTCTCAGGTCCTTAAGAAAGTCTTTCGCTGTCGCATTATCTGAGCAAGCTTTGCATGGAGTCTCATGCTTTTGTTTAAAAGAGGGTTGCATTCAATAAAACTTGGTCATGTATTATATTCGACTGTTATGTCACCTTTGTAATATTTTAAAATCGATGTATCATGGGGATTATTTTGTAAATAATCGCCCATATGTTTAAAACTCGTATTATGTATAATAATGGTGTGCTTTTTATGAAACGAATGCAATATTTTCTAAAACGTATCATATAGAGGTCAATTACCTCGCTATGGGACCAATGAATAACGTACTGCATTTATAGTAATATGGACGGGTCGTTTTACCATTTAACCTCAGAAGTCAGATCTGGTTGTGGATTTGACCGGTAGCAAGACCTGGCGGTGGTGGCGGCGGCAATTGCTCCAGCGATGATGGCGGTACAGATGTTGAAGATGGATGAACTTTCAAGAATTTTCTTTTGACAGAAGTATTATAGGATGATGATCAACATCATCATTTTAAGAAGATGATGAATATGATTTTAAATGTGTATCAGAGTGTGTTTCTGTTGAAAATAAGTGTGGGCTGAAATGGCTGATTCTAATATTGTTTCATTCCTGTAAATATTGATTGTACAAGTGTGTTTTGTAAGGTCTGCATCCTGTGACCAATTCATAAATATGCATATATGACTCTACCGATGTAATTATATTACTAATTACTAATCTAATTATATTAGTAAATATAATTATTAAAGTTTTTTTAAAGAACAATTCAGAATCTTGTAAAACTTCAAAAAACCGTAACGTCCGATTCTATTATATTTGGAGTTAAAAATGGAGTTGATGAATAAAATTACCGTATTAACCATCATGTGCTTAGCACATGTAACTATTTAACGATTTTATTTAACTAGCGCCATGCATTTATCAAACCATAAGGATGAGTGACGTAATTAGAAAAAGCAAAGAATTGCCGGTATAATTTTGAGTAAACCATACGGACTAACTGTATAATTTACTCTATAATCAATTAGTTAACTTTATTGAAGATTTAAGCATTTATTTGGTTTATTTTGTAGTAGATCGCGAAGACGATGCAAGAAGAATCGAATAAAAAGGACTTAAACTGGAGGAAATGGAGCTAACATAGTGAAAGACAAGTTACGACCTCGAAAATCAAGCCTCGAGCCCGAACAAAAGACCAAAAGAAGATTATAGACATGCACCCAGGAAAGCCACACGGGGTGCCCAACCACCCGGCTTCCAAACTGGGGTGCCACACGACTATAATACACGGCTTCCGTTCCTGGGCAAACCAACACGCAGTTGTCTTATGCGACATCTATACACGGGGTGTCTGGTCTACCCAGCCCCTTTCCACAGCTTGCTCATTACATAAAGCCTATGAATAGGGCCATTTGCATGCCATTTCAAACACATCTCTCAGCACACTTACACTTTACTTATCTCACTAAAACACTTTCTCTCTCTAGAAAGTGAGTCATTCTCAAGGCCTTCTCACCTCTAGCGTAAAATGCACTTAAGGGCGAACGTCGAAGATCGTATCAGAAGAAAGAGTACGTCTAAGGATGCCAACATTTGTAACACTCAAGACCTCATTTGTATACAGTGAATGCCTTATTTAAATTAATGATATAGTTATGTTATTTAGATCTGCTTTCATCATATACTTGTTAATATCTCCTCATTTATATACTAATTCATTCGCAATATCAGGTTCTTATTGATATATTTTCGAGAAGATTTGAAGACTTTGGTTCGATATTATAAAGAAAATGATGATTTGAGCTCCAGAAGTCTTTAGGAGAGTATTTTGGATGATTTTAGCAAAGTTTCGACGTCAAACGGGCAAGACAAATCAAAAAGACAAAACTTAAATCGTAGCTGCTGGTCCTGATACATCTCGCGATCACAAGGGTCTGATTCGAGGTTGCGAGTCTACTGTACTCGGATTCGAGTTAAAGATTACGAGCGTAGAATATTAACAGAAGTTCAGTTTTGAGAAATGTAATCTCGCGGTCGCGTGATAAGGAGTTTCGGTCGCGAAATTCGATATTCTGCATCTCGTGGTCGCGAGTTTCCATGTCACGATCGCGAGGATTGAAGCTATTTGGAGTCCCGATTTCTATTTGTAAATACCCCATTATACCTTAACTTTTCCATTAGCTTTTATTTAAGAATTTTCTAGTTTAGGTTACGAATTTGGGAGGTTTTAAGGATTGTTTCAAGGTTTTAAACATTGGGGTTTCGATTCCAATCAAGGATTAATCATTGGTATCTTCATTTCTTTAATTTTTATTAATACAATGGTTTTTTTATTTTTGTATGTTTGATTGCTTTTATTATATGTCTAGCTAAATATTTTGTATCCACTTAGATGATTGAACGTAGGTGATGGATTGCTAATACTATGATTTATATAATTGATAATTGTTCTTGATTATGTTTGAGTTAAGATCTACCGTTGCTTATGCTTATTTATTGATTCTATTATAAGTTTGTTAGTTAAATTAATGACAATTAATGAGATTGATGAACTTATCTAGGTTATTGAAAGATAATTTAGATATTGTTAGATTGCATGCGGAACACCAGTGTAATTAGATAATAGTGATTGAATTGATTAACTAAGTGAAGTAATTATAAGGTTAAAGAGGGACACTTAATTAACCTGAAGTTGAATCATAATCTTGGATGATTGATTGATTGTGTTTTTGAGTTGCGTACGGGAAATCAACGTTATTTGATTATACTTTCATGATAGTATTGGTAGTTTAGGTGTGGGAAACCATCCTAGATTGTTAATAGGTGGTTTGATTAGTGAACTAGAATAACGACAATTACACTTATGAATCTAATTAAGAAATTGTGAGAATTGACATATCATTGCGATGTCACCACGTATCAGTGTTTATAATGTCTTTAACTAAAGCTATCCGGATAATTGAGAATTGACTCTAAGTAAATACATTAGTTTCCATTGAATTTTTTTCCTTATTCTTTGCGTTAATTAGTTTTAAAATCAAAACTCCGCCTTTATGGTGACTATACAACAACTGTTAATTACAAACTGGATATAAAGTAAAGTTGGATCAATATATAAAAGAACTAGTAGGCAAAGCCCGTGCGTTGCATGATATATCCCACATTTCAGTAATCTGATAGTACATTGAAGATTTGGATATTTAATTGCATGTTATCAAAAGAGCCTTGTGAAATCATGTTGTTGATTCTACTATTAGATCATGATGTTGGTAGCATTGCTATACTCCTATAAGTGAACATTGAACCAAAACTTTGCTATAAATACATATAGCATAATTTAAAACAACAAATGAAGTTATACTCTAATCGGAATGATTAAAGAATGCGGTTACCACCATATACTAGCACTTGAAGTCATGAAAAAACAAATTTATTACAAAATAGAAAGTATCATGAACTTGTATTAGAGATGCACCCGTGGTTATGATGGCATCATGGCTGACATAGTTAACTCAGATGTTGATCAATTATAATATATGGATCTGGAAAGAAAACACCTAAAATGTAACATACAAACCCTCATGTGGCATGTTATATCTATGACTCCAAAACTCGAACCAAAATGCATTTGTTAACACTGACTAAATCTTGTGACCCATGTGGCATAGTACCCATTTGAAAAACTAACAGTGTTTGTATTTGATGATCTACTGAAGGTGAATGATATCGGCCAAAAAGTCACATTTTTACCCTCATTATTAAGCCCTAGAACAATAAAGATTTAAACTTTGTCGGCAAAATTATCACTTTTTCGGTTGATTTTGTAGATTAAGTAATTACGAAGGCGATGCAAAAAGAATCAAGTAAAACGAAGCTAAAACGAAGTTTCTAGAGCGAAAACGGTGAAAGACAAAAAATCAAGTTACGATCCAGGAAATTCAGCTGACCAGGCAAGCCAAACGGCCTGCCAAACGGCCTGCCAAATAGCTTGCCAAATGGTTTGCCTAGCTCAAAAACGGCCTGCCAAATGGGTCAGACAAACGGCCCATGTAAACGGGCTGGCCTGGCAAATGGCCCCTACAAACGGCCTGCCAAACGGCTTGCCAAACGGCCTGCCAGCCGTTTTCAGGCAAAAATCAAGTCTATTTAAATGGCTTTCTCCATTCATTTTAACACACACTCAATTTGTAATTCACTTTATATTTTCAAGCTTTTAGTTAGTTTTAGTAGTAGTAAGCTTAGCTTTTATTTTCCGGAGGATATCCCGGCGAGTCCCTGCGATCTCGGACAGATTTCTTCGGCCTTTTCAGGTTTTTATCCGAAACGCTTGTCTTTTGTATTAAACATGTGTTCTTACTTTTTATGTTTAATAATGTGTTCCGATATTACCATGATAGCTTAATTAATCTGTATGTTGCCATGATAGAAGTTTGGGTTAGCGTAATTATGATAATTTATTACGATTACTATTGTAACACTGAACTCGGAAGTCTGATAGATTTGTATACTAGAATCTTAAGGATTTACCAACCTAGGTTGTGATCAGGACTTGTCTACCTATATGAAATTATCTACTTCATAGGATTAAGACCCCTGGTATACCGTATCTGAAGATTCTATGAACTCGGTATGGCCGGAGTTCCCGAGAGGCATTTAATGCGCTTTTAGGACACGGAACTTAGGAATTGAGACATGAATGACCTAGTATGCATATTGACTATTCCGAAGAGACCTCTTACGAGCTGTTAAGATCTAGTTAGTGCCTTCACTATGTGACCCAAGCCTATTGCATGTTCTTGTTTTATTGTTGCCTTAGGACTTAGTCATATCAACTGTTTAGGTACTTATTAGGTTTCTATCTGCTTTACTACCAGTATATCAAATGTAATGCTATATAATGTTTGAATTGATATGATCTCATTAGTATGATGGAATAGTTGTTAGTTTTCACTTAAGGTTTTGCCAACTTAAACCAACAGATTCCTTCCGTTTGTGATCAGTGTTCAATCAACACGGCACGTTGTTATCCAGTTAACTAAACTGATAACGAGGGTTAGGACTAGAGCTCAACTCACTAATAAACCTAGTACTTTACTGAGGATAACCTCCGAGGTATAGCTACCTTTCAATTATACGACCAAGTGACATACTTCTCACTGCTCAAAGAGAACTCCGAGAGTTCAGAGACAAGTAGGTCTGTGTAATTAGCTTATCCAACCAGATCTACATCATTCCAAGCATAGTCTTAACATAAGCATAATTACCTTTCCCTAACCCAACACTGATATCTTGGTCAACATTTTCCTGATCTGCATACTCCGGATATCCTTTCACTTATTTACTTTTTCGCACTTAGGACTTTTAGCTTAAACCAACTACTATCCTTTATCTAGGTAATTTAACTAAAAGATAATTATCTACTTGATCTTCAATTCGTTAATCCATAAAAAAATGACACTAGGTTAACTTACACATTCTACACCTTAGAAAGTAAAAGTAAATTTAGGCCCCGCACAATATAAATAAACAAAATCACTGTTTGCCACCTTGATCAACTGAATCGGACATCCTGCGGCCTAACGACACCGCACGAATAAAACCATACGTTTCGGCCATATCTTTGTAGTGACATCAGATTTTTCAGGCGCCGCTGCCGGAGACCGAATATTTTGATTGAGAAAGATTTTAAACAGACAAAAGTATTGCTTGGTGGTGTCTAAGAAAGACAATTATACATGGACTTGGTTGTTGGATTTTTCAGACACTCTCCAATTATATTGGAACCAAAAGGATCATGCCTCTCCGCAGTCGGCCTGGCCACCTAGATACAAGTAATCTATAAGAAATCATATCAGTTAAGATATCCGATTTGGTTAGCGACCTAATTTTATGAATAATTATTTTTATTAAATTATCGATCCTTTTAGTAAATTAATATTTTCTAAAAGTTACTTTTAAGTCTTTTTAAATAGAAAATCAAAAAAATGGAACAACAAGATACCCTTGCTTCTATGCATAAGTCATGCTTAGAGGAAAGAGGAGGACCAATCACCTTAGGAACTGAAGGAATTCCTGAAATTAGTTCACACATGATTAAACTAGTCAGTATGATCTGTAAATTTCAAGGATTGCCGACTGACGATCCAAACTTTCACTTAAACAAATTTATCAGTCTGGTTGACTCTTTTAAGAAGGAAGAAAACGAGAAAAACATTTTAAAACTCCATCTTTTTCAATATTCACTTTCTGCACACGCTTTGGCATGGTTTGACGAACTTAACCCGAATTCAATACATTCATGGGAGGATTTAGTCACCAAATTTCTAAACAAATTTTATCCACCCTCCCTACAAACCTGTTTAAGAAATGATATCACAAACTTTTCTCAAAAAGAAAATGAGTCATTGTGTCTAGCATGGAATAGAATAAAGATGATGCTTAAAAGATGTCCAAATCATTCGTTAAGTCAGGCGGATATAATCTGTACGCTTTACAATGGTTTGACCAAGGATGATAAGTCTCTCCTAGATATGGCCTCGCAAGGCAATTTCATGCCCGAACAGCAGGCGAAGCATGGAATCTCTTGGATACAATAGTTGCACAGCAGGAAGATTGGAGCAATGAAGCTGCTGAGAAGGATGACGTCTTCGCTCATACGGTAAAAATGCTGAAAACCAAGTTACAAGATCTCACCCTCACTCTTCAAAGTTTACCCATTCCTAGAAACTCTGAGTCTACTAAAACCAATCTAAGGTATCATTACCCTAGATGGGCACACAAACAGCAAAATAGCTCGGATCATAATATAATCTTCCCGTTACACAAACCTACTCTTCACTCTAAGGAAATTTTAGTTGAATTTATGAAAAAATAATACATGATAAATTTTCAAGTTATAGAATGTCAAAATAAGTTTGACACTTTAATAAAGACTTATGAAGAATTAATCACAAATTTTCAGCTTACGCTTAAAAGTTTAACCACTAAAGTTGATATAGAGTGTAGTGAGTTTGATGCCCTAGTAATCACTAGAGGAGGGAAAGAAACAACTGTCATTATATCCATACAAGATTTTTCCGATAGGAACCTGTGCCAATTGACCCAGTTGTCAATCCACCAGAACCTATCTCTCCTAAGGCCCCGGAAATTATTCTGCGCCCGCATACCTTTCCCAGGTTGGCTTAGGAAGAAAAAAACAAGAAGCGCAAAGCGCTAAGTATTGGGATATTATTAAGAATTTGCATTTGAATGTACGACTAGTAGATGCTTTAGTAGAAATGCCAAACTGGGCTAAATTTTCCAAAGAACTGCTTTCAAACAAAGAGAGATTAAGAGAGATAGTTAGCTTACCCTTAAGTGAAGAATGCTCATTAGTGTTATAACATGGAATTCCCCCTAAGTTAGGAGATACAGGAAGATTTACGGTACCTTGCTACCTGCAAGATGTCCAAATTAGCAATGCGTTAGCAGACTTAGGAGCCAGTGTAAACCTAATGTCCTATTCGTTATTCAAAAAGCTAGGATTAAATGACTTAAGGCTTACCAGAATGACTATCCAACTCGCAGACAGATCAGTTAAGATTCCTCAAGGAATAGCTGAAGATATCCTAGTTAGAGTGGATAAGTTCGCGTTTCTCGTTGATTTCGTCGTTATGGATATTGAGGAAGACACGAAGGTCCTACACATTCTTGGCAGACCATTCCTGAATACTGCCAAGGCCGTAATTGATGTGCACGAGAAATCATTGAAATTAAGGGTTGGAGGAGAAGAAATCACATTTAATGTTGATCGTCTCATGAACCATCCTCGAGAAGAAGATGTGAATCTCTCTGATTCTTTTCAAGAACTCGTCAACGAATACCTAGAAGAAACCATGGCTATATGTAGTCAAGATTAAATTTCTAAGGATATGTACTTCACACATCCTGAAGGAAATGTTGACAACCATTTAGCCATAAACCTTAGTCAATACAAATCTCCCCTCTCTAAAAGTAATTTTCTTGGCAAAACTATTCAAATAGCATCACTAGGACAAGGCATTCCTTTACCTCTCTTAAGGAGAAGACCGAATGAAGAAACAGATTTCATTCCGGTATATCAGGAACCCCATTCAAAAGAGGACTGTGAGGAGATTCCTGAACCTACCTTCGAAACTAAAGAAGACATTTCTGAAGAGGAAGCATTAAGAAGGACAATTTCCAGAAATGAAGAACAGATAGCATCAGTGACCGCTACTGAAGAATCAAAATTCCAGGAGAAGTATGACTCGTTAGACCTAAAGGAGATAGCTAGGATGAAGCCATCTATCGAGGAACCTCCGGAATTGGAATTAAAGAAGTTACCCGACAATCTGGAGTATGCATTCTTAGAAGGAGAATCGCAACTACCTGTAATCATCCCGAAAGACCTCACGCCACAAGAGAATGTGAAATTGATTCCAAGTTTTGAAATCACATAAGAAGGCAATTGCTTGGAAGATTTCCGACATAAAAGGAATCAGCCCCAACTATTGCACCCACATGATCTTCATAGAAGATG
Source organism: Rutidosis leptorrhynchoides (assembly GCF_046630445.1). Lineage (NCBI taxonomy): Eukaryota > Viridiplantae > Streptophyta > Magnoliopsida > Asterales > Asteraceae > Rutidosis > Rutidosis leptorrhynchoides. Next base: position 476,634,307 of record NC_092333.1, on the reverse strand, counting down.
ATTTCAAACCTTCAGTTCATAGGCAAAGAAGGGTCAACCCTATGATTCAAGAAGTCGTCAAGAAAGAAGTAATCAAACTTCTGGATGCCGGTCGGATCTATCCCATCTCTGATTCGCCATGGGTTAGTCCTGTTCAAGTGGTACCCAAAAAGGGAGGGACAACCGTAATTCAAAATGAGAATAATGAGCTTATTCCAACTCGGGAAGTCACCGGTTGGAGGGTTTGCATAGATTATCGTAAACTGAACGATGCAACCACTAAAAAATCATTTTCCATTACCTTTCATCGATCAAATGTTGGAACGTCTATCAGGAAATGAATACTATTGTTTCCTTGACGGTTTTTCCGGCTACTTTCAGATCCCCCTCGATCCAAAGGACCAAGAAAAGACAACCTTTACCTGTCCTTATGGAACATTTGCTTATCAACGCATGCCCTTTGGGTTATGAAATGCACCAGCTACATTCCAGTGATGCATGGTAGCAATATTCCACGACATGATTGAACGTTGTATGGAAGTCTTCATGGACGACTTCTCAGTCTTTGGTAGCACCTTTGATTCGTGCCTTTCTAACCTTGACAAGATGCTCACCCGGTGTGAAGATTCAAATTTAGTTCTGAATTGGGAAAAATGTCACTTCATAGTTAAAGAAGGGATAGTTTTAGGACACAAAATTTCAAAAGCAGGAATAGAAGTTGATAAGGCTAAGATTGAGACCATTACTAAACTTTCAGAATCTATCACAGTAAAAGCGGTAAGGAGTATCCTTGGTCACGCCGGTTTTTACCGATGCTTCATTAAGGATTTTTAAAAGGTCACACGTGAAATGTCCCGTTCTTATTGATTAAAAACGTTCCATATTAATTGATTTCGTTGCGAGGTTTTGACCTCTATATGAGACGTTTTTCAAAGACTGCATTCATTTTTAAAACAAACCATAACCTTTATTTCATAAATAAAGGTTTAAAAAGCTTTACGTAGATTATCAAATAATGATAATCTAAAATATCCTGTTACACACGACCATTACATAATGGTTTACAATACAAATATGTTACATCGAAATCAGTTTCTTGAATGCAGTTTTTACACAATATCATACAAACATGGACTCCAAATCTTGTCCTTATTTTAGTATGCAACAGCGGAAGCTCTTAATATTCACCTGAGAATAAACATGCTTTAAACGTCAACAAAAATGTTGGTGAGTTATAGGTTTAACCTATATATATCAAATCGTAACAATGAACCACAAGATTTCATATTTCAATACACATCCCATACATAGAGATAAAAATCATTCATATGGTGAACACCTGGTAACCGACATTAACAAGATGCATATATAAGAATATCCCCATCATTCCGGGACACCCTTCGGATATGATATAAATTTCGAAGTACTAAAGCATCCGGTACTTTGGATGGGGTTTGTTAGGCCCAATAGATCTATCTTTAGGATTCGCGTCAATTAGGGTGTCTGTTCCCTAATTCTTAGATTACCAGACTTAATAAAAAGGGGCATATTCGATTTCGATAATTCAACCATAGAATGTAGTTTCACGTACTTGTGTCTATTTTGTAAATCATTTATAAAACCTGCATGTATTCTCATCCCAAAAATATTAGATTTTAAAAGTGGGACTATAACTCACTTTCACAGATTTTTTTTTTTTTACTTCGTCGAGAAGTAAGACTTGGCCACTGTTGATTCACGAACCTATAACAATATATTCATATATATTAAAGTATGTTCAAAATATATTTACAACACTTTTAATATATTTTGATGTTTTAAGTTTATTAAGTCAGCTGTCCTCGTTAGTAACCTACAACTAGTTGTCCACAGTTAGATGTACAGAAATAAATCGATAAATATTATCTTGAATCAATCCACGACCCAGTGTATATGTATCTCAGTATTGATCACAACTCAAACTATATATATTTTGGAATCAACCTCAACCCTGGATAGCTAACTCCAACATTCACATATAGAGTGTCTATGGTTGTTCCGAAATATATATAGATGTGTCGACATGATAGGTCGAAACATTGTATATGTGTCTATGGTATCTCAAGATTACATAATATACAATACAAGTTGATTAAGTTATGGTTGGAATAGATTTGTTACCAATTTTCACGTAGCTAAAATGAGAAAAATTATCCAATCTTGTTTTACCCATAACTTCTTCATTTTAAATCCGTTTTGAGTGAATCAAATTGCTATGGTTTCATATTGAACTCTATTTTATGAATCTAAACAGAAAATGTATAGGTTTATAGTTGTAAAAATAAGTTACAAGTCGTTTTTGTAAAGGTAGTCATTTCAGTCGAAAGAACGACGTCTAGATGACCATTTTAGAAAACATACTTCCACTTTGAGTTTAACCATAATTTTTTGATATAGTTTCATGTTCATAATAAAAATCATTTTCTCATAATAACAACTTTTAAATCAAAGTTTATCATAGTTTTTAATTAACTAACCCAAAACAGCCCGCGGTGTTACTACGACGGCGTAAATCCTGTTTTACGGTGTTTTTCGTGTTTCCAGGTTTTAAATCATTAAGTTAGCATATCATATAGATATAGAACATGTGTTTAGTTTATTTTAAAAGTCAAGTTAGAAGGATTAACTTTTGTTTGCGAACAAGTTTAGAATTAACTAAACTATGTTCTAGTGATTACGAGTTTAAACCTTCGAATAAGATAGTTTTATATATATGAATCGAATGATGTTATGAACATCATTACTACCTCAAGTTTAGTAGGTAAACCTACTAGAAGTGACAAGAAATGATCTAGCTTCAAAGGATCTTGGATGGCTTGAAAGTTCTTGAAGTAGGATCATGACACAAAAACAAGTTCAAGTAAGATTTTTACTCGAATTAAGATAGTTTATAGTTATAGAAATTGAATCAAAATTTAAATATGAATATTACCTTGAATAAGAAAGATAACCTACTGTATATAACAAAGGTTTCTTGATCTTAGATGATTACTTGGAATGGATTAGAAAGCTTGGAAGTAAATTAGTAAACTTGAAGGGATTTTTGAAGTGTTCTTGAAGTGTTCTTCCTATGATGATTATAGCTTGATTCTTGAAGTGATTTTTGATGAAGATGATGATTAACTACTGGAAAAATACGTTCATAATAGTGTGTGTGTGTGTGTGTGTGTGTTGAGAGAGAATTAGAAAGAGAATTGGAAGTGAAATGGAGTGAATGATGAGTGGTAATTGGTGAGTGGTGAGTGGGGTTAAAAGAAGTTCTAGTTAGTTGACTAGCTCATGGTAGAAGTTAAAATTGATTAGTCATACATGACATAATCAAGAGTGGAATCCCATGCTAGTTCCTATTGGTATATACCCATAGTAAGTACGTTTTGAAGCTGTGTATAATACGGGTAAGAATACGACTAGAATTCTTGATGAAAGAAAAGAATGGGAAAGTAACTGTAACCATTTTCGTTAAGTATGAGTGTTTTGATATATGTCTTGAAGTCTTCCAAAAGTATTTTAATACATCTAAATACACTACATGTATATACATTTTAACTGAGTCGTTAAGTCATCGTTAGTCGTTACATGTAAGTGTTGTTTTGAAACCTTTAAGTTAACGATCTCAATTAATGTTGTTAACCCATTGTTTATTATATCTAATGAGATGTTAAATTATTATATTATCATGATATTATGATATATTAATATATCTTAATATGATATATATACATTTAAATGTCGTTACAACGATAATCGTTACATATATGTCTCGTTTCGAAATCCTTAAGTTAGTAGTCTTGTTTATATGTATATAACTCATTGTTAATATACTTATGGAGATACTTACTTATCATAATCTCATGTTAACCATATGTATATCCATATATATATCGTCATGTCGTTTTTACAAGTTTTAACGTTCGTGAATCGCCGGTCAACTTGGGTGGTCAATTGTCTATATGAAACATATTTCAATTAATCAAGTCTTAACAAGTTTGATTGCTTAACATGTTGGAAACATTTAATCATGTAAATATCAATCTCAATTAATATATATAAACATGGAAAAGTTCGGGTCACTACAGTACCTACCCGTTAAATAAATTTTGTCCCGAAATTTTAAGCTGTTGAAGGTGTTGACGAATCTTCTGGAAATAGATGCGGGTATTTCTTCTTCATCTGATCTTCACACTCCCAGGTGAACTCGGGTCCTCTACGAGCATTCCATCGAACCTTAACAATTGGTATCTTGTTTTGCTTAAGTCTTTTAACCTCACGATCCATTATTTCAACGGGTTCTTCGATGAATTGGAGTTTTTCGTTGATTTGGATTTCATATAACGGAATAGTGAGATCTTCTTTAGCAAAAAATTTCTTCAAATTCGAGACGTGGAAAGTGTTATGTACAGCCGCGAGTTGTTGAGGTAACTCAAGTCGGTAAGCTACTGGTCCGACACGATCAATAATCTTGAATGGTCCAATATACCTTGGATTTAATTTCCCTCGTTTACCAAATCGAACAACGCCTTTCCAAGGTGCAACTTTAAGCATGACCATCTCTCCAATTTCAAATTCTATATCTTTTCTTTTAATGTCAGCGTAGCTCTTTTGTCGACTTTGGGCGGTTTTCAACCGTTGTTGAATTTGGATGATCTTCTCGGTAGTTTCTTGTATAATCTCCGGACCCGTAATCTGTCTATCCCCCACTTCACTCCAACAAATCGGAGACCTGCACTTTCTACCATAAAGTGCTTCAAACGGCGCCATCTCAATGCTTGAATGGTAGCTGTTGTTGTAGGAAAATTCTGCTAACGGTAGATGTCGATCCCAACTGTTTCCGAAATCAATAACACATGCTCGTAGCATTCCTTCAAGCATTTGTATCGTCCTTTCGCTCTGCCCATCAGTTTGTGGATGATAGGCAGTACTCATGTCTAGACGAGTTCCTAATGCTTGCTGTAATGTATGCCAGAATCTTGAAATAAATCTGCCATCCCTATCAGAGATAATAGACATTGGTATTCCATGTCTGGAGACGACTTCCTTCAAATACAGTCGTGCTAACTTCTCTATCTTGTCATCTTCTCTTATTGGCAGGAAGTGTGCTGATTTGGTGAGATGATCAACTATTACCCAAATAGTATCAAAACCACTTGCAGTCCTTGGCAATTTAGTGATGAAATCCATGGTAATGTTTTCCCATTTCCATTCTGGGATTTCGGGTTGTTGAAGTAGACCTGATGGTTTCTGATGCTCAGCTTTGACCTTAGAACACGTCAAACACTCTCCTACGTATTTAGCAACATCGGCTTTCATACCCGGCCACCAAAAATGTTTCTTGAGATCCTCGTACATCTTCCCCGTTCCAGGATGTATTGAGTATCTGGTTTTATGAGCTTCTCTAAGTACCATTTCTCTCATATCTCTAAATTTTGGTACCCAAATCCTTTCAGCCCTATACCGGATTCCGTCTTCCCGAATATTAAGATGCTGCTCCGATCCTTTGGGTATTTCATCCTTTAAATTTCCCTCTTTTAAAACTCCTTGTTGCGCCTCCTTTATTTGAGTAGTAAGGTTATTATGAATCATTATATTCATAGATTTTACTCGAATGGGTTCTCTGTCCTTCCTGCTCAAGGCATCGGCTACCACATTTGCCTTCCCCGGGTTATAACGAATCTTAAAGTCGTAATCATTCAACAATTCAATCCGCCTACGCTGCCTCATATTCAGTTGTTTCTGATTAAATATGTGTTGAAGACTTTTGTGGTCGGTATATATAATACTTTTGACCCCATATAAGTAGTGCCTCCAAGTCTTTAATGCAAAAACAACCGCGCCTAATTCCAAATCATGCGTCGTATAATTTTGCTCGTGAATCTTCAATTGTCTAGACGCATAAGCAATCACCTTCGTTCGTTGCATTAATACACAACCGAGACCTTGCTTTGATGCGTCACAATAAATCACAAAATCATCATTCCCTTCAGGCAATGACAATATAGGTGCCGTAGTTAGCTTTTTCTTCAATAACTGAAACGCTTTCTCTTGTTCATCCTTCCATTCAAATTTCTTCCCTTTATGCGTTAATGCAGTCAAGGGTTTTGCTATTCTGGAAAAGTCTTGGATGAACCTTCTGTAGTAACCAGCTAGTCCTAAAAACTGGCGTATGTGTTTCAGAGTTTTCGGGGTTTCTCACTTTTCAACAGTTTCTATCTTTGCCGGATCCACCTTAATACCTTTTTTGTTCACTATGTGACCGAGGAATTGAACTTCTTCCAACCAAAATGCACACTTTGAAAATTTAGCGTACAATTCTTCCTTCCTCAATACTTCTAACACCTTTCTCAAATGTTCACCGTCTTCTTGGTCATTCTTTGAATAAATAAGTATGTCATCAATGAAAACAATGACAAACTTGTCAAGGTATGGTCCACACACTCGGTTCATAAGGTCCATGAACACAGCTGGTGCATTAGTTAAACCAAATGGCATGACCATAAACTCGTAATGACCGTAACGTGTTCTGAAAGCAGTCTTTGGAATATCATCTTCTTTCACCCGCATTTGATGATACCCGGAACATAAGTCAATCTTTGAATAAACAGACGAGCCTTGTAGTTGATCAAATAAGTCGTCGATTCTCGGTAGTGGGTAGCGGTTCTTGATGGTAAGTTTGTTCAACTCTCGGTAGTCGATACACAACCTGAATGTACCATCTTTCTTCTTGACAAACAAAACAGGAGCTCCCCACGGTGATGTGCTTGGTCGAATGAAACCAAGCTCTAAAAGTTCTTGTAATTGGCTTTGCAGTTCTTTCATCTTGCTGGGTGCGAGTCTGTAAGGAGCACGAGCTATTGGTGCAGCTCCTGGTATAAGATCTATTTGAAATTCAACGGATCGATGTGGGGGTAATCCCGGTAATTCTTTCGGAAATACATCGGGAAATTCTTTTGCGACGGGAACATCATTGATGCTCTTTTCTTCAGTTTGTACTTTCTCGACGTGTGCTAGAACAGCATAGCAACCTTTTCTTATTAGTTTTTGTGCCTTCAAATTACTAATAAGATGTAGCTTCGTGTTGCCCTTTTCTCCGTACACCATTAAGGGTTTTCCTTTTTCTCGTATAATGCAAATTGCATTTTTGTAACAAACGATCTCTGCTTTCACTTCTTTCAACCAGTCCATACCGATTATCACATCAAAACTCCCTAACTCTACTGGTATCAAGTCAATCTTAAATGTTTCGCTAACCAGTTTAATTTCTCGATTCCGACGTATATTATCTGCTGAAATTAATTTACCATTTGCTAATTCGAGTAAAAATTTACTATCCAAAGGCGTCAATGGACAACTTAATTTAGCACAAAAATCTCTACTCATATAACTTCTATCCGCACCCGAATCAAATAAAACGTAAGCAGATTTATTGTCAATAAGAAACGTACCCGTAACAAGCTCCGGGTCTTCCTGTGCCTCTGCCGCATTAATATTGAAAACTCTTCCGCGGCCTTGTCCATTCGTGTTCTCCTGGTTCGGGAAATTTCTAATAATGTGACCCGGTTTTCCACATTTATAACAAACTACATTGGCATAACTTGCTCCGACACTACTTGCTCCGCCATTACTCGTTCCGACACCATTTGTTCCTTTCGTTCTATTAACCCCTGGTCCGTAGACCTCACACTTCACCGCGCTATGACCATTTCTTTTACACTTGTTGCAAAATTTGGTGCAGAACCCCGAGTGATACTTTTCACACCTTTGGCATAGCTGCTTCTGATTGTTGTTATTGTTGAGGTTATTATTGTTGTTGGGATGATTGTTGTAGTTGCTGTTGTTGTTGTTGTTGTTGTTGTTGCTGTTGTTGTTATTGTTGTTGTTGTTGTTGTTGTTGTTGTTGTTGTTAGGCCGTTTGTTGTAGTTGCGATTGATGTTGCGATTGTTGGGATAATTGTTGCGATTATTGTTATAATTGCTGTTGTTGTTGTATTGGTGATTCTTATCACCGTTTTCCTCCCACTTTCTTTTGACTTGCTTCACATTGGCCTCTTCAACAGTCTGTTCTTTAATTCTTTCTTCAATCTGGTTCACTAGTTTGTGAGCCATTCTACATGCCTGTTGTATGGAGGCGGGCTCGTGTGAACTTATATCTTCTTGGATTCTTTCCTGTAATCCTTTCACAAACGCGTCGATCTTCTCTTCCTCATCTTCAAATGCTCCCGGACACAATAGGCATAATTCTGTGAATCGTCTTTCGTACGTGGTAATATCAAATCCTTGGGTTCGTAACCCTCTAAGTTCTGTCTTGAGCTTATTGACCTCGGTTCTGGGACGGTACTTCTCGTTCATCAAGTGCTTGAATGCTGACCACAGTAGTGCGTACGCATCGTCTTGTCCCACTTGCTCTAGATAGGTAATCCACCATGTTAATGCAGAACCTGTGAAGGTATGCGTAGCGTACTTTACTTTGTCCTCTTCAGTACACTTACTTATGGCAAAAACCGATTCGACCTTCTCGGTCCACCGTTTCAATCCGATCGGTCCTTCGGTTCCATCAAATTCCAAAGGTTTGCAGGCAGTGAATTCTTTGTAGGTGCATCCTACACGATTTCCTGTACTGCTAGATCCAAGGTTATTGTTGGTATGTAGCGCAGCCTGTACTGCGGCTATGTTTGAAGCTAGAAAAGTACGGAATTCCTCTTCATTTATATTCACGGTGTGTCGAGTAGTCGGTGCCATTTCCTTCAAAATAGTCAAATGGAACAAGTTAATCATATAGAATATTAAGAGTAGTTAATAGTATTTCGTAGCATAATATGAACTCATTTATAAAAGCTTTTTCTTCATATTAGCGTTTTATAAGTTTAAATTCGGGTAGTACCTACCCGTTAAGTTCATACTTAGTAGCTAATATACAATTCAACTACTACAATTCTATATGAAAAACTGATTATAATAATATTTCGCGTTCAAACTTTTACACAATATTTTACAAACTTACAATACCGCTTATTTTACATATAGCATGAAATATAGCACACAATAAATTTGATACAAGATGGTTGTGAAGATAATTCTAGCTAGTACACAAGTCATTCAGCAAAGGCAATAAAGACACGTAATTCATACGTCCAGAAACAAGTCATGCATTCTGATTTTACTAGGATTACTTCCCATCCTTGGTCTTGTGGAACATAACCGTTATGGCCGTTGATAAGACAGTGTGTTGTAACATATTCAAAGGGACGAGGGTTACGTAATGTCCAACAGTCCCGTAACAATCTAAAAACCTCATTTCTTACCCCAATTACCGACTCCGTCACTTGTGGGAACGTTTTGTTTAATAGTTGTAGGCCGATGTTCTTGTTCTCACTTTGGTGAGAAGCGAACATTACTAATCCGTAAGCATAACATGCTTCTTTATGTTGCATGTTAGCCGCTTTTTCTAAATCACGAAGTCCAATATTCAGATATATTGAGTCAAAATAATTTCTTAACCCATTACGTAAAATAGCATTTGGGTTCCCCGCAATATATGCGTCAAAGTAAACACATCGTAACTTATGGATTTCCCAATGTGATATCCCCCATCTTTTCGAACGAAAGCCTTTTATAAACCAAGGCATTCTTGGAACGTTCTTCGAATGTCTTACAAACTGATCTCGCCTTAAATAGTTGTGCCGAAGAATTCTGACCGACTTTAGACAAGATTTCATCAATCATGTCTCCGGGTAGGTCTCTTAAAATATTGGGTTGTCTATCCATTTTGTGTTTTTATACTGTAAAATAGACAAGAGTTAGATTCATAAAAAAAAAACTTATTAATACAAGCAATTTTTACATATATCATAAAGCATAAGCACACTATATTACATATATTTCACCACACGAATACAACTATCTTATTCCGACTCGCTTGTTTCTTCTTCTTCGGTTTTGGTTCGTTTTGCCAAGTTTCTAGGGATATATGATGTTCCCCTAATACGAGCCGTCGTTTTCCACATTGGTTTAGAAAAACCTGGTGGTTTAGAGGTTCCCGGGTCATTGTTACAACTTAAGGACTTCGGGGGTTGACGATACATATAAAGTTCATCGGGGTTGGAATTAGATTTCTCTATTTTTATGCCCTTTCCCTTATTATTTTCTTTTGCCTTTTTAAATTCAGTTGGGGTAATTTCTATAACATCATCGGAATTCTCGTCAGAATCCGATTCATCGGAGAATTGGTAATCCTCCCAATATTTTGCTTCCTTAGCGGAAACACCATTGACCATAATTAACCTTGGTCGGTTGGTTGAGGATTTTCTTTTACTTAACCATTTTATTATTTCCCCCACCGGTTCTATTTCTTCATCCGGTTCCGATTCTTCTTCCGGTTCCGATTCTTCTTCTGGTTCCGACTCTTCTTCCGGTTCCTCTTCGGGAACTTGTGAATCAGTCCACGAATCATTCCAATTTACATTTGACTCTTCATTATTATTAGGTGAGTTAATGGGACTTGTTCTAGAGGTAGACATCTATCACATAATATCAAACGCGTTAAGAGATTAATATATCACATAATATTCACATGTTAAAAATATATAGTTTCCAACAAAATTTGTTAAGCAATCATTTTTCAAGTAAACACGGTCGAAGTCCAGACTCACTAATGCATCCTAACAAACTCGATAAGACACACTAATGCAAAATTCTGGTTCTCTAAGACCAACGCTCTGATACCAACTGAAATGTCCCGTTCTTATTGATTAAAAACGTTCCATATTAATTGATTTCGTTGCGAGGTTTTGACCTCTATATGAGACGTTTTTCAAAGACTGCATTCATTTTTAAAACAAACCATAACCTTTATTTCATAAATAAAGGTTTAAAAAGCTTTACGTAGATTATCAAATAATGATAATCTAAAATATCCTGTTACACACGACCATTACATAATGGTTTACAATACAAATATGTTACATCGAAATCAGTTTCTTGAATGCAGTTTTTACACAATATCATACAAACATGGACTCCAAATCTTGTCCTTATTTTAGTATGCAACAGCGAAAGCTCTTAATATTCACCTGAGAATAAACATGCTTTAAACGTCAACAAAAATGTTGGTGAGTTATAGGTTTAACCTATATATATCAAATCGTAACAATGGACCACAAGATTTCATATTTCAATACACATCCCATACATAGAGATAAAAATCATTCATATGGTGAACACCTGGTAACCGACATTAACAAGATGCATATATAAGAATATCCCCATCATTCCGGGACACCCTTCGGATATGATATAAATTTCGAAGTACTAAAGCATCCGGTACTTTGGATGGAGTTTGTTAGGCCCAATAGATCTATCTTTAGGATTCGCGTCAATTAGGGTGTCTGTTCCCTAATTCTTAGATTACCAGACTTAATAAAAAGGGGCATATTCGATTTCGATAATTCAACCATAGAATGTAGTTTCACGTACTTGTGTCTATTTTGTAAATCATTTATAAATCCTGCATGTATTCTCATCCCAAAAATATTAGATTTTAAAAGTGGGACTATAACTCACTTTCACAGATTTTTTTTTTTACTTCGTCGAGAAGTAAGACTTGGCCACTGTTGATTCACGAACCTATAACAATATATTTGAAATGTCCCGTTCTTATTGATTAAAAACGTTCCATATTAATTGATTTCGTTGCGAGGTTTTGACCTCTATATGAGACGTTTTTCAAAGACTGCATTCCTTTTTTAAACAAACCATAACCTTTATTTCATAAATAAAGGTTTAAAAAGCTTTACGTAGATTATCAAATAATGATAATCTAAAATATCCTGTTTACACACGACCATTACATAATGGTTTACAATACAAATATGTTACATCGAAATCAGTTTATTGAATGCAGTTTTTACACAATATCATACAAACATGGACTCCAAATCTTGTCCTTATTTTAGTATGCAACAGCGGAAGCTCTTAATATTCACCTGAGAATAAACATGCTTTAAACGTCAACAAAAATGTTGGTGAGTTATAGGTTTAACCTATATATATCAAATCGTAACAATAGACCACAAGATTTCATATTTCAATACACATCCCATACATAGAGATAAAAATCATTCATATGGTGAACACCTGGTAACCGACAATAACAAGATGCATATATAAGAATATCCCCATCATTCCGGGACACCCTTCGGATATGATATAAATTTCGAAGTACTAAAGCATCCGGTACTTTGGATGGGGTTTGTTAGGCCCTGATGTGCAACGAGGTGTATATAAAATAGCTTATATTTTACTAGGAAAAACTATTAAATACGATACAATTTTACACAAGATATTTATTTATTTATAGAATGGATATACTTAAACCTTGCTACAACACTTATAGGCAGTGTACCTAATCGTACAGTAGTGTAGTTTTTAGTAAGTCCGGTTCGTTCCACAGGGAAATCTTTAAACAAAGCTCAACGCTATATTAGTTTACTTTTATTAAAAATACTAATATATATATAAGTAATATTATTATTATAAAGGGGGGTTTTTACCGTTTAATGACCGGTTTGTCGATTTTAAAACTTTAGTCGCAGTTAAAACCTAATGTAAAATATAAAATAAATACAAAACTTAAATTAAAGCGTAAAGTAAATAACGATAATGAAATTGCGAATAATAAAAATGCGAGAAAATAAAATTGCGATAATTAAAAAGTACGATAATTAAAAGTGCGATAAAATAAAATAACAATAAATAAAAGTGCGATAATTAGAAGTGCAATTAAATATAAAATAAAGGAAATTAAATATGAAATAAAAGAATTATGCTTATTTAAACTTCCGTAATCATGATGTTTGACGTGTTGATTTTAGTTTTATTCCCATGGGTTAATTGTCCTTTGTCCTGGATTATTCAATATGTCCGTCTGGTTTTTGTCCATAACAGTCCATCAGTCATAAATATAAATTGCAAGTGTCCTTGTCAAATTATTATTATACCCGAAGATAAATATTCCAACTAATTGGGGATTCGAATTGTAACAAGGTTTTAATACTTTGTTTAATGAATACACCAGGTTATCGACTGCGTGTAAACCAAGGTTTTACTACTTTGTTAACAATTACACCAATTACCCTTGAATGTAATTTCACCCCTGTTTTAATTATTCTAGTGGCTATTAATCCATTCCCGTGTCCGGTTAAATGAACGATTATTCGTACATATAAATACCCCGCCCATCGTGTCCGATCGAGTGTATATGGTAATTTATAGGGACGCCCAATTGTAAATCTTTATATTAACATTAACAAACTTTCATTTAGTTAAACAAATATAAAGCCCATTAATAGCCCATAGTCTAGTTTCCACAAGTGTCGTTCTTTTGTCCAAACCCCAATTATGGTACAAAGCCCAATTACCCAATTTTAGTAATTAGCCCAACATCATGATTACTTCGTTTTAAACAAGCATAATAATAACTTAGCTACGAGACATTAATATAAAAAGGTTGAACATAACTTACAATGATTAAAAATAGCGTAGCGTTACACGGGCAGAATTTCGACTTACACCCTTACAACATTCGCTAACATACCCTTATTATTAGAATTATAATTAGAATTAAAATATAAATTATAAATATAAATATATTTACGTATGAAGAGGAAGAGAAAAAGATGTTCTGATTTTGATCAGAATTCGGGTTGATTTATAGCCAGACTTGATTTTTGGGGCTCCGCGACTCGCGGCCAAATACCCTTAAAACTCCGCGAGTCGCGGAGAGGTATTTACAGTTTACACCCTTGGAGTTTCCTGCTGCCGACGGTTTTAAATATATATATATAATATATATATAATTAATATAATTAATTATATATTATATTATATTTATATATATAGTTAACTTGTAATTTTTAGTCCGTTGCGTCGAGCGTTAAGAATTGACTCTGGTCCCGGTTCCGGATTTTCGAACGTCCTCGCGTACAATTTAATATCTTGTACTTTGCGTTTTGAATCTTGTACTCTTGTGATTTTGAGACGTTTCTTATCAATAATTGGAACCTTTTTGATTGTCTTTTGTTCTTTTGAGCTTTTTGGTCGTTTGCGTCTTCAAATCGTCGAATCTGTCTTTTGTCTTCACCTTTTATTATTTAAACGAATATCACTTGTAAATAGAACAATTGCAACTAAAAGCTTGTCTTTCTTGAGGAATAATGCTATGAAATATTTTTAGCATTATCAAATATTCCCACACTTGAGCGTTGCTTGTCCTCAAGCAATATTGTCTTGAAATACTAGAATCACTTCTTTATTCTTCACACTTTGTACATCAGTGATTTCTATACGGCGGTATAAACAATGGTAGTAACGATATGGTTTACAGTCCCATATGACTATAAAAATTTAGATCCATTAAGGAAATTGGATCTTTATGAAAACATTTGATCTTTTGAAAATTAAATCTAGTTTTTTTTTTTTTTTACCCTAGATAAGTTTTCCGGAATAACCCTTTACCGGTGTTCGCAAAATATTTTTGTGGGTTTGGTGGGTTTCAGATTTGAAAATTTTAGCTCAAAACTTGCGGTTTTGTGTCACCCACTTGCTAACCTTGTATTTGGAAAGCAACACATCCAGTTTACTTGTCCCGTATATTACCTTTCGGTAAACTACCGTCCGGTTGTAAAGGAAAGCGTTGAACAAGCAACTGTTAAGGCAATGTCCCGTGACATGCTTTTGATTATGGTCTATAACGTGTCGGACGCAATTACTATCCTTGGTAGGAGCAATAGTAAAGCTCACCCTTATAATTTGTCGGTCTGGCACAAGGTCCTGTCTTTGACCATGCTATGCAACCACCGTTCTTACGGTTGACACCCGATTTAGTTCAGGTGACCTAATGAATTCCAGGTGAATTCCTAGGATTTTACGTTCAATGGTAATGAACGCATTGAAAATTGGGTTTTCAGAAAACAAATCGGTTTGTATTTTTGATCAAAATATTTTCTCGTTCAAGCTCGAGTTTAGATATCATCGAATTCCATGAGTTTGTAATTCTCAATCTTTAAGGTCAATCTCTAGGATTGAGTAATATCAGTCTTAAAAGCTGATTTTTAATCTTTAAGGAGATTATCCTTTCTGGAGATCTGATTCATTAGTCTTATCCAGCTAATTTGCATGGTGCCTCCCCATTGTACGAGATAAATCCTTCTCATGGTTAGGATAAATCTGACCACTTGGCGACCCTGTTTAATGCTGAGGTCCGTGGATTTCCTGCTGATTTTAGTGATGACTTTTCTAGATTTTTCGTCAACCTACAGCTGGTCTGGACGACAACTTCATGACCTAAATCAAGAAGCGCGTGTCTTTTTCGGAAGACTTTACTTCCTTTTAATGATGGAATTGATTCATCGTGTAGATCCATCTCTTCTTTTCTTTCATCGGGTAAAACAGTTTAGTTTAGTTCAAAGCAAAAGTATTTTCAGTTATTTGTTACAAATATATGTGACATATGTTTAAAATAACTTGGTAAATTTTCCCACACTTGGCTTTTTATTTTTCTTTTTATCGTCCTCTATTCCATTTTAAATGAATTTTAACATTTTAGTTTGTTTCTCAATTTATGTCCTTTCCGAGGTAACAATAATTTCGGTGTTAAAACCTAGTTTTATCGTTCATAAATATGTATAAACATGATTTGAATTCATTTAATTGAAAAATTTTACTAGAATTGGGTAGTCAGTATATAAGACTAGTGCTGTTCTTTTTTATCAGAGAGCACTAGATTCTAATACAACTACTGCTTTACTAGTATTTTAATGGTAACCAAGTGTTTAATAAAAATTTTTAAAATCCGAAAGAATTTAACCCCTTCCCACACTTAAGATCTTGCAATGCCCTCATTTGCAAGAAATCAGTAACAATTTAAATTATTGAGGGTGATTTGTGTGAAAATGATTAAATTTTTACCAAAGTTTCCAAATATATTGGCGTTTGTTTGCTGAATGATAAATGGTGCACGTCATTTGTTCATTCCGTCTTGTTGTTATTTCACATACATTTTGCATCATTGTCGTCAAAATTACTTGCTTTTGCTGAACTTAATGCCAGTCTTTGAAAATGCGTTGTTTTACCCTGTTGTGTACATAAGATAAACTGCAAACATATATACATATTTTTGAAGTTTGGTTTATTACCCCACATTCAAAAATTATTAAAATCTAAGAATAAAAGTTAGATAATTATAAAAATGATTACAATATTAACAAAAATATTAAATGTATCAATAATTACAAATTACAAAATAATAATAAAAAATAAGTAAACTAAGGATGATATTGGTACCAATAGGGGTTCCACGCATAACCATAAGTGCTATAGAATGCTTCGGCAGGGTCATACGTAGGATATGGTGGCTGCATCTCTATCGACCTAGGAGGGAAGACGGGTTTCGGAGTAGGAATATAGTTTCTACCTATATGTTGGCAATGCGCTATGATCTGGTTCTGATGAACTTGCCAATCTTCAAATGCTCTCTGTCTAGCATTTTCGTATTCCTGAGAAGCTATAAACCTATGCATTTCTTGCATCTCATTCCCCCCTCCTACATTACCTTGTTCCTGGTTTCTCTCTACCTGTGGATGTCTACCATTGTATCGTACTGCGGCGTTATTTCGCCGCTTCAACACTTTCGCACCATGGTATACATTTAAACCTATAGTGTCGCGGGGTTCCGGCTCTTCTACTAATAATCCCCCCCGACTTATATCCACACCGAGATATTCACCAATCAAAGTAATAAAAATACCACCTCCTATTATGCTATGTGGACGCATCCCTCGAACCATAGCTGATAAATAATAACCCACACAATATGGTATACTTACAGCGCTGTGTGGGTCTCGAATACACATATGGTAAAACAAATCTTGTTCATTTACCTTTTCTTTGTTTTTACCCCTTTGTGTAATCGAATTAGCTAAAAACCTATGTATTACTCTTAATTCGGCTCTATCTATATCCAAATAAGAGTAGTTTCCCCCTTTGAAACGGTGGTGGCTTGTCATTTGACTCCACACACCGTGTGTATCAAAATTCTCATCTATTTTCCTACCGTTTAGTATCAATCCTCTACAATCGGCAGACGCTAATTCCTCAGGCGTATATATACGTAAAGCCTGAGCCATGTCCAGTAAAGACATGTGGCGCATCGAACCGCCTAACAAAAATCTAATAAAAGAACGATCGGTTAAACTAGCTACCCGATCATTCAACTCTATACTACATAACAACTCTTCACACCATACTTTATATACAGGTCTGCGTATGGTGAATAAACATATCCAGTCATTAAAATAAGAATTACCATACCTCTGTACCAGTAATTCCCTAATTGGCCCGGCCAATTCTACAGCTTCCAAGGGTCCCCATTCTATGACCCTTGGTACCTCAACAACCTTGGAATGAAGAGTATGCAAACCCCGTTGATATTTTGGATAATCTATCCAAAGTCTGTCAAATCTCAGGTTCGGGTGCAACTGTTCCAAGTGCATATCTGAAAAGGTCATGACTGGATGAGGTACATCCTGCTTGTAGTAGTTATCTACCTCCTGTTGTTCCAAGTTCTCAGCAGGAGCATGACGGGCTTGGGATGAAGATTCACCCCTTTCATTCTGCAAAACACATCAAACACAAATTTTGTGCATCCAAATATGCATTAGTGTCAGCAAAATCATCAATCAAAATAATTACAATGACATTATCAATTTATATCAAACTTAAGCTCATTTTCACATTTTTTATCAAATCTACACTTTTTCAAATAAGCATATACGAAAATTTTCGCCAAGTTCATAAGCATTCAACTCAAATAACATGTCAAAATAATCATTACTAGCAAATAAACAAGTCTCAAATGGCATTATCTTTCAAAAATCAAGTTCATGAATTTTGGACTTGAAAAAGTCCACTTTAATTCTCAAAATCATGTTTAGGCTCAAAGTTTGGATCTTTTAACTACCTAGACATGTTACACTACTCAATTTAGCAATAATTCATGACAAAAATCGGCCATAACCTGTTTATATCAAAAAGCCCCAAATTGCTCAAGAACACAAACCCTAGATTATTCAAAATTTGAAGTTTAAGGCTTCTAATCATGTTAAACAGCATCAATCTAGGTTATACAAGCATAATACATAAACAATTTAAGTCTAATTACACTAAAAAGCATCAAAATCAAATTGGGGAAAAATAGCTCAAGAACACTAAAATTCGAATTAAATGGTGTTTAGGTGTAGAAATTTACCGTTTTTCTTGAGTAGTTCTTAGATATCATCCTTCTCAACATGATTTTAGTAAAAAATTTGGTGATTAACGGTTAAAAATTGAGATTTTTGGGGGTGATTTTCGGGTTTTTTCGAGGTGTTTTCGCAGTATTTTTGCTGTGTTTTTGTTTGTGGGAGTGAACTGATCGTGCAGCTAGTTTTATTTTTTTTTCTGTAATTTTGTCCCTCCGCGAGTCGCGGAGGTTTGCACTGCAAACTCCGCGAGTCGCGGAGTTTTTTTTTTTTTTTTTTTTTTTTTTTTTTTTTTTTTTTATTATAACTTATAAAACAATTAAGAAATTTAATTTTTAAAATTTTGTTTCCCTTGTTATTTAGGACGAGGTCGTTTCGGATCGATGTCCTAGTCCGTCCTTCGACAAAATTTTAAAATTTGTCTTTTTGTAGCGATTGTTTTAAAAGCTAAGATTTTTGGGGTTTTTTCAATGTTTTTGGCATACTTTAAATCAATAAGATTAAAAATAATGATAATAAAAGTTCTCGTCCCTCCCTCGGGTAAAGCAATTTCGGTTCAAAGACCTAGTCTTCAACTTACGACGAATTTTAAAAATCATATTCTTAACTTAATGAGATAAAGTAAATTTTTTGTTTTTAAATTCACACAACTTAAATATAAAATTCAAAATTAAAAATTAAAAATTAAAAATTCAAAATTCACACCAAACTTAAAATTTGAAATGCATAAAATTAAAATTTCATATTTTAAAAATTAAAAATTCACACCAAACTTGATTTAAAAATTCATGAATTCACACCACACTTATATTAATTTTTCAAATATTTACAATTTTAAATATATTGTTTTTACAAAGTTTACAATATTAAATTAAGGTTTAAATATTAATTTTAAAAACATGGTAAAAATAAAATTGAAAATCTTTTTGTCTTTTTATCCCACTTTAATCAATCAAATATTATCAAAAATATGCGCCCCTCTTTTCGGTAAAGTAATTTCGGTTCCAAGACCTAATTTAACTCATGACGAATTTTTGAAATATTTTGGTTTGATTGTTTAAAGATATTTATACCTTAAGAATAAACGTTAAATTTCGCAGTGATGTAATAAATTTTTGAACGATATCAATAATTTCGGTCGCCAAACCTAATTTTATTTAATACCAATTTAATACTTTTTAGCGAACAAATTAGCGTTTATTATCAAAAGGTTAAAAAAAAAATAAAAACTGTACAGACATACCTGTGAAATAGATTTCTTAGTTATATGATCTATTATATTCATAAGATAGTCGGTTTAATTGGTTTTCCATGGCTGCATAGGCGTAACCTCGAGCATTCATTGTCTTTTCTTCTAAACATATGAACGGTCCGTCTCTGCATAAAGTAACAAATTCGGTATTTGAATAGGTTTGATTATTTGAACATTTACCTCCATGTGACCATTTTCCGCATTTGTGACATTTTTCTAGGTGTCGTGCTCTTCTTTTCGCTGCGGATTTTGATTTTCCTTTACCAAATTGTAACTTATTATCTTCGCATCTGGATCCTTTTCTAACTCCGTCCATTCTTTCTCTGATTACTGATACTATTTCACTCGGGAGTATGTCATTATTACGTTTAGTGATCAAAGCGTGTAGCATTAGACCATGGTTTAGTTCACAGGCAGTCTTCATTTTGTAAAAACCTAAAAAAAATAAAAATTCAGAATGGGGGGAGAAGACTAGTTCTTTAGGGTCTGCTAGGGAAAGACCATACGTGTTCCATTTTCGAGAACTACACGAAAACAGACAATCTAACTCTAACAGAAATACATATTATCTTTTAAAGACTTGATTCTCCCCACACTTAGTTAGCTGTGGTGTCGAAATTGTGATTAACTTCGTTGTCGACTTCCATCGGACCATGTATGTAATGTTTAACTCTGTGACCATTAACTTTAAATTCAATCCCATTTGAATTTATTAATTCTATCGTTCCGTATGGGAAAACTCTTTTGACTATGAATGGTCCAGACCATCTTGATTTCAATTTTCCAGGAAATAGCTTGAATCGTGAATTGAAAAGAAGAACTCTGTCTCCTTCTTTAAATTCTTTTGAACTTCTGATTCTTTTATCATGCCATTTCTTCGTTCTTTCTTTATAGATTAACGAATTTTCGTATGCTTCATGTCTTAATTCTTCTAATTCATTTAGTTGACTTAATCGTAGACGTCCGGCTTCATGTAAATCAAGATTACATGTCTTCAAAGCCCAAAATGCTTTGTGTTCAATTTCTACTGGAAGATGACATGCTTTTCCATAAACAAGTCTAAAAGGTGTGGTTCCAATTGGAGTTTTGTAGGCTGTTCTAAAAGCCCAGAGTGCATCCTCCAATTTAATGGACCATTCCTTTGGATTTGATCCTACGGTTTTCTCTAGAATACGTTTTAAAGCTCGGTTGGTATTTTCAACTTGTCCACTTGTTTGTGGATGATATGCAGTGGAGATTTTATGAGTTACTCCATATCTTTTAAGAACTTTCTCAAGTTGATTATTACAGAAATGAGTACCCCGATCACTTATTAAAGCTTTCGGTGTTCCAAACCTTGCAAAAAGACGTTTTAAAAAGTTGACTACAACTCGTGCATCGTTAGTTGGGAGAGCTTGTGCTTCCGCCCATTTAGATACATAATCAATGGCTACGAGTATATATAGATTATTATGAGATTTTGGAAATGGACCCATAAAGTCAATACCCCAAATGTCAAATACTTCACATACTTGGATGACATTTTGTGGCATTTCATCGCGTTGACTTATTTTTCCGGCCCTTTGACATGCATCACAGGATTTGCAAAGAAGGTGTGCGTCTTTGTAAATTGTAGGCCAATAGAATCCAGCTTCAAAAACTTTTCTTGCTGTTAGTTGAGGCCCATAATGCCCTCCTGTTGGTCCTGTGTGACAATGGTTTAAAATTTTACTAGCTTCATCTCCAAATACACATCGGCGTATTATTCCATCGGGACAACTTTTAAACAGATGTGGATCTTCCCAGAAATAGTGTTTTATATCACTGAAGAATTTCTTTCGTCTTTGGTACGATAATCCTTTTTCAAGGAATCCACAAACTAAGTAGTTTGCATAGTCTGCAAACCATGGGATTTCTTTATAATCTATCTTCAATAGATATTCATCAGGAAAGTTATCTTGTATGGCTGATTCATTCAGAACTTCTAATTCGGGATTTTCAAGACGAGAAAGATGATCAGCGGCGAGATTTTCTGCTCCTTTTTTATCTCGGATTTCAATATCAAACTCTTGTAAGAGTAAGATCCAACGGATTAATCTTGGTTTAGCATCTTGTTTTGAAAATAGGTATCTAAGAGCAGAATGGTCGGTATAGACCACCGTTTTTGCTAGAACGAGATATGATCGAAATTTGTCAAAAGCAAAGACAATAGCAAGGAGTTCTTTTTCAGTAGTTGTATAGTTCGTTTGTGCTCCTTGTAATGTCTTACTAGCATAATATATAGGTTGAAATCGTTTTTCAATCCTTTGTCCTAAAACGGCTCCCATTGCAAAATCACTTGCATCGCACATTAGTTCAAATGGTAGATTCCAATTTGGTGTTATCATGATCGGTGCATTAGTGAGTTTTTCTTTAAGAATATTAAAAGATTTGATACACTCATCTGTAAAGATGAATGGCGCATCCTTTTCTAGGAGTTTATTCATAGGAGTGGCAATTTTAGAAAAATCTTTTATGAAACGTCGGTAAAAACCGGCATGCCCTAGAAAACTCCTAACTCCTCTAACATTGGTGGGATGTGGAAGTTTAGCAATTACATCTACTTTAGCTCTATCCACTTCAATTCCTTCTTTTGAAATTTTATGTCCAAGAACGATGCCTTCTTTAACCATGAAATGGTATTTCTCCCAATTAAGTACTAGATTTGATTTTTCGCATCTAATTAGCATTCGTTCCAGATTAACTAGACATGATTTAAATGTATCACCGAAGACTGAAAAGTCATCCATGAATACTTCCATGCATTCTTCTATCATGTCGTGAAAAATTGCCATCATACACCTTTGAAAGGTTGCAGGGGCGTTGCAAAGTCCAAATGGCATTCTTTTGTAAGCAAAAGTACCATAAGGGCACGTGAATGTGGTTTTCTCTTGATCTTCGGGTGCTATTGGAATTTGAAAATATCCGGAAAATCCATCTAGAAAACAATAGTAACTATTTCCGGCTAATCTTTCCAACATTTGATCTATGAAAGGTAAGGGAAAGTGATCTTTTCTGGTGGCGTCATTTAATTTTCTATAATCAATACATACACGCCATCCTGTTACAGTCCTAGTAGGAATAAGCTCATTTTTCTCATTTGTGATGACAGTCATGCCACCCTTCTTAGGTACGCATTGAACTGGGCTTACCCATGGACTATCAGAGATTGGATATATCAAACCTGCATCTAGCAGTTTAATAATCTCTTTCTTAACTACATCTTGCATATTAGGATTTAGTCTTCGTTGGCGTTGCACATACGTTTTATGACCTTCTTCCATAAGGATTTTATGTGTGCAATACGAAGGACTTATTCCTTTAATATCATGAATCTTCCATGCAATGGCTGGTTTATGAGCTTTCAACACAGAAATGAGTTGTGATTTCTCATTTTCAGTAAGAGAAGACGATATTATTACAGGTAATTCAGATTCACCATGTAAATAAGCGTATTCCAAATGGTTTGGAAGTGGCTTTAACTCTAATTTCGGAGGTTCTTCTATCGATGATTTATATCGATATCTGTCTTCTTCTTTTAGCATTTGAATTTCTTCTGTTGTTGGTTCATATCCATTAGCTATAAGTGTAGCTAACATTTCGGCTTCATCAATTGGTTCATTACCTTCTCCTAAAGAACATTCTCCTGTTCCTTGTAATTCTGGAAATTCTTCTAATAATTCTGCATGTGCATCTATAGTTTGAATATAATAACATGTATCATCTGCAGATTGTGGTTGTTGCATTGCTCTATCAACTGAAAAGGTAACACTCTCATCCTCTATACTTAGGGTCAGTTTCTTACCGAACACGTCTATCATTGCTTTAGCCGTGTTTAAGAATGGTCTTCCTAATATGAGAGGAACTTGAGAATCTTCTTCCATGTCTAAAACAACAAAATCTACTGGAAATACTAAAGTACCAACTTTAACTAGCATGTTCTCCATTATCCCTCTAGGATATTTTATTGATCTATCGGCTAGTTGTATGCTTATTCTGGTTGGTTTCAATTCTCCAAGGTCTAGTTTAGCGTATAGTGAATACGGCATTAGATTTATACTAGCACCTAAGTCTGCCAATGCTTCTATTGAACTAAGACTACCCAGAAAACATGGAATTGTGAAACTTCCTGGATCAGATAGTTTTTCTGGTATCTTATTCAACAGCACTGCTGAACAATTAGCATTCATAGTAACAGCCGAGAGTTCTTCCATTTTCTTTCTATTCGTGATTAGATCTTTCAAGAATTTAGCATATCTTGGCATTCCTGAAATTACATCAATGAAAGGAAGATTTACATTTATCTGTTTAAACATATCCAAGAATTTGGATTGCTCGGCTTCAAGTTTTTCCTTCTTCATTTTACTCGGGTAAGGAAGTGGTGGTTGGTATGGTTTAACATAAGGTTTATCCTTAACTGTGTTATCTTCATTAACCTTTTCAACTACCGGTTCTTTTTCCTTATCTTGATCTGGTTGTGGTTCTTGTGGAGTAGGAATAGTTTCATCAGAAGTTACAGGTATTTTAGGTGGTTTAAGTGTTGTACCACTTCTTGTGGTAATAGCTTTAGCTGTTTCATTCCGGGGGTTAGCATTTGTATCACTAGGTAGACTTCCCGGTTTTCTTTCACCTATTAACCTTGCTAGGTTACTTACTTCTTGTTCCAGATTTTGAATAGAAGCTTGTTGATTTCTAAATGCTTGAGCATTTTGTTCATTGGTTTGTTTTTGAGATGTGAAAAACTGCGTTTGAGTTTCAACTAGCTTCGTCATCATATCTTCTAAATTCGGCTTTTTATCATCGGTTTGTTGTGGTGGTTTGTTTTGAAAATTCGGTCTTTGCTGATTATAAGTATTATTGGATAATTGTTGATTGCTAGGACCTTGTTGGTTGTTGTATGGAATATTTCGGTTATAATTCTGGTTTTGATTGTAAATCGGTCTTGGCGGTTGATAATTATTCTGATAATTATTTCCAGGCCTTTGGTTTATGTATGAAATATTCTCTCTTTGTTCCATTGTTAATTCAATACTGAGACAATCTTTTGTCAAATGTAGTCCTCCACACTGCTCACAACTAATTCGTATAGCATGAATATCTTTAGTCATTTTTTCCATTCGTCTCTCGAAAGCATCTATCTTTGCGGAAATGGAATCTAAGTCATGGCTAGAATCGGCTCTAGCTGCTTTAGATGATCTAATGATGTCTTTTTCTTGGTGCCACTCATGTGAGTGGGAAGCAGTGTTATCAATAATTTTGTAAGCATCAGTTTCGGTTTTCTTCATAATCGAACCACCAGCTGCTATATCTATGTCTTTCCTTGTAGTGATGTCGCATCCTTGGTAGAATATTTGTACTATTTGACAGGTGTCTAAACCATGTTGCGGACATCCTCTTAACAACTTTCCATATCTTGTCCACGCCTCATATAGAGTTTCATTTGGCTTCTGTGTGAACGTAACAATTTCTGCTTGAAGTCTTACGGCTTTAGATGCAGGAAAGAATTGTTTAAGAAATTTGTCAATTAAAACGTCCCATGTATCAATCGCCCCTTCAGGTAACGATTCCAACCAATCTTTGGCTTCTCCCTTTAAAGTCCAGGGAAATAACATGAGATATATCTGTTCATCCTCCACTTCTCGTATTTTAAATAGTGTGCAGATCCTATTAAAGGTACGTAGATGTTCATTTGGATCTTCCTTCGGCGCACCACTAAATTGGCATTGATTAGTCACCATGTGTAGAATTTGTCCTTTGATTTCATAATCTGGCGCATTAATGTCTGGATGAGTAATTGCGTGACCTTGGCCAGTGCGTTTAGCTCTCATTCGGTCTTCCATACTTAAAGGTTCCAGATTCTCCATAATTGAATTTGTTGACTTGGTATCAATAGATGATTCTGATTTAATAGTTCGTTCCTCAACAATCTCTGTTTGAATGATTGGTGGTTCCGGAGGAAAGTTTAATGGTTCAGGATCTATGAACCGTTCCTGAATATTTTCTGAATTCTCAATTGTGAGGTTGGGTTCAAAAAATGGATTATCGGAAATTTGAACTGAAGTACTTGGTCGACTGGATGACGATTCTAAAGAAAAATCAACGGCGGTTATATTTGTTAAACGATGTCTTGATCGAGTTAAAGGTGGTGAACGTATTAAAGGTGGTGAACGTCTTGCTCGGTGCATTCACAGAATATCCTATTAGTTTTTAAAAGGAAAGAAAAGTTATAATAAGTTATCCAATCAATAGACTTTTCTGATTTTGCCCACGTTTCGAATAGCCAAAAGATGCAGCAGAGGGGCAGGATTCGTTTGGTCTCAATATAATTGAGGACTGTTTGGCTCCAATAACCCGGTCCACGTACAAATCCAACTATTACTACGAACCAGAAAATTTTGATGTCTATTAATTTAACCACTCAAAATAAATTTTCGTAATTTTAAGAAATTTAGATAAGAAGTAGAATAAAATTCTAAGTCCTAAAAACTAGAATGGCGAGAATTAAGAAAGAAAAAGAGTTCGTCGAAAAATGTCGAAAAAGAAAAATGGTTGAAAAATTAAAAGGTGACGGAAAAATAAAAGAAACTTATAAAATCTTAAAAATACTTAATTAATTTAACCTTATTACTACAACTAACTTAAAATTATAATCGCAAATTGAAATTACTAATTGGAATGATAATTGATACATAGTAAAAGGTCTAAAAATATTAAAGCTTACAGGAAAAACTAAATCCCAAATGGAAATAACTTGAAAAGAAACTAAAACTTAAAAAGACGTCGCAAAATTCTAAAGCACCTAAATCTTAGTCTAAAGAAAAAGCACTTAAGGAATTCTACGGCAAAGCCTAAAAATCTAGAAGTAAAAATAATTATAGCTAAAACTAAGTTTAAAATTAAATATGAGCTAAAAATACAAAAGTTACGCTACGACGATTAAAAAGGTACAAAATATAAAAATATACAAAAAATTGTAAAAAGTACAATTTTTATAAAAATATTATTTTATATTATTTATTTTACTAAACTATTAATTTTACAATTTAATAAAAACTTAATTAATACTAAATACATAAATATAAAGTAAAAAGTAAAAATAAAACTAAAATTAATAATAATAATAATATTTAGGTTTTAATAATAATAATAATTAAAAATAACCCGTGATTAGGGTTTTTGTCCGTGTGTCAGAGGGTCTCCGCGAGTCGCGGCAAATAAAGAGGAAAACCCCGCAAGTCGCGGGGTTCAGGAATTCAGTTGACAGCTTTGTCTTTTTACGCGTTTTTCTTTTTATTTTTTTTTCTTTTTATTTTGTTTTCTGTTTTTTTTTAATTAAATAAAAGATATTAAAATTAAAACTTATATTTTTATAAACTAAAATAAAAATAAAGAAACTTATAAAACTTAAATATTTAACAAAATCTTAAAAATGCTTATATTTTTGTTTTTTATATTTTTGAATAATTAAAACGTATTTCTACAAAAGCAAATTTTTAATAAAAGTAACTAAAAATCTTGTTTTTTTTTTTTTTTTTATATTAGCGTTGCGCTTCCGGCTTTTAAGATGTTCCCCGGCAGCGGCGCCAAAAATTACTTGATGTGCAACGAGGTGTATATAAAATAGCTTATATTTTACTAGGAAAAACTATTAAATACGATACAATTTTACACAAGATATTTATTTATTTATAGAATGGATATACTTAAACCTTGCTACAACACTTATAGGCAGTGTACCTAATCGTACAGTAGTGTAGTTTTTAGTAAGTCCGGTTCGTTCCACAGGGAAATCTTTAAACAAAGCTCAACGCTATATTAGTTTACTTTTATTAAAAATACTAATATATATATAAGTAATATTATTATTATAAAGGGGGGTTTTTACCGTTTAATGACCGGTTTGTCGATTTTAAAACTTTAGTCGCAGTTAAAACCTAATGTAAAATATAAAATAAATACAAAACTTAAATTAAAGCGTAAAGTAAATAACGATAATGAAATTGCGAATAATAAAAATGCGAGAAAATAAAATTGCGATAATTAAAAAGTACGATAATTAAAAGTGCGATAAAATAAAATAACAATAAATAAAAGTGCGATAATTAGAAGTGCAATTAAATATAAAATAAAGGAAATTAAATATGAAATAAAAGAATTATGCTTATTTAAACTTCCGTAATCATGATGTTTGACGTGTTGATTTTAGTTTTATTCCCATGGGTTAATTGTCCTTTGTCCTGGATTATTCAATATGTCCGTCTGGTTTTTGTCCATAACAGTCCATCAGTCATAAATATAAGTTGCAAGTGTCCTTGTCAAATTATTATTATACCCGAAGATAAATATTCCAACTAATTGGGGATTCGAATTGTAACAAGGTTTTAATACTTTGTTTAATGAATACACCAGGTTATCGACTGCGTGTAAACCAAGGTTTTACTACTTTGTTAACAATTACACCAATTACCCTTGAATGTAATTTCACCCCTGTTTTAATTATTCTAGTGGCTATTAATCCATTCCCGTGTCCGGTTAAATGAACGATTATTCGTACATATAAATACCCCGCCCATCGTGTCCGATCGAGTGTATATGGTAATTTATAGGGACGCCCAATTGTAAATCTTTATATTAACATTAACAAACTTTCATTTAGTTAAACAAATATAAAGCCCATTAATAGCCCATAGTCTAGTTTCCACAAGTGTCGTTCTTTTGTCCAAACCCCAATTATGGTACAAAGCCCAATTACCCAATTTTAGTAATTAGCCCAACATCATGATTACTTCGTTTTAAACAAGCATAATAATAACTTAGCTACGAGACATTAATATAAAAAGGTTGAACATAACTTACAATGATTAAAAATAGCGTAGCGTTACACGGGCAGAATTTCGACTTACACCCTTACAACATTCGCTAACATACCCTTATTATTAGAATTATAATTAGAATTAAAATATAAATTATAAATATAAATATATTTACGTATGAAGAGGAAGAGAAAAAGATGTTCTGATTTTGATCAGAATTCGGGTTGATTTATAGCCAGACTTGATTTTTGGGGCTCCGCGACTCGCGGCCAAATACCCTTAAAACTCCGCGAGTCGCGGAGAGGTATTTACAGTTTACACCCTTGGAGTTTCCTGCTGCCGACGGTTTTAAATATATATATATAATATATATATAATTAATATAATTAATTATATATTATATTATATTTATATATATAGTTAACTTGTAATTTTTAGTCCGTTGCGTCGAGCGTTAAGAATTGACTCTGGTCCCGGTTCCGGATTTTCGAACGTCCTCGCGTACAATTTAATATCTTGTACTTTGCGTTTTGAATCTTGTACTCTTGTGATTTTGAGACGTTTCTTATCAATAATTGGAACCTTTTTGATTGTCTTTTGTTCTTTTGAGCTTTTTGGTCGTTTGCGTCTTCAAATCGTCGAATCTGTCTTTTGTCTTCACCTTTTATTATTTAAACGAATATCACTTGTAAATAGAACAATTGCAACTAAAAGCTTGTCTTTCTTGAGGAATAATGCTATGAAATATATGTTCGTTTTTAGCATTATCAGGCCCAATAGATCTATCTTTAGGATTCGCGTCAATTAGGGTGTCTGTTCCCTAATTCTTAGATTACCAGACTTAATAAAAAGGGGCATATTCGATTTCGATAATTCAACCATAGAATGTAGTTTCACGTACTTGTGTCTATTTTGTAAATCATTTATAAAACCTGCATGTATTCTCATCCCAAAAATATTAGATTTTAAAAGTGGGACTATAACTCACTTTCACAGATTTTTACTTCGTCGGGAAGTAAGACTTGGCCACTGTTGATTCACGAACCTATAACAATATATACATATATATTAAAGTATGTTCAAAATATATTTACAACACTTTTAATATATTTTGATGTTTTAAGTTTATTAAGTCAGCTGTCCTCGTTAGTAACCTATAACTAGTTGTCCACAGTTAGATGTACAGAAATAAATCGATAAATATTATCTTGAATCAATCCACGACCCAGTGTATACGTATCTCAGTATTGATCACAACTCAAACTATATATATTTTGGAATCAACCTCAACCCTGTATAGCTAACTCCAACATTCACATATAGAGTGTCTATGGTTGTTCCGAAATATATATAGATGTGTCGACATGATAGGTCGAAACATTGTATACGTGTCTATGGTATCTCAAGATTACATAATATACAATACAAGTTGATTAAGTTATGGTTGGAATAGATTTGTTACCAATTTTCACGTAGCTAAAATGAGAAAAATTATTCAATCTTGTTTTACCCATAACTTCTTCATTTTAAATCCGTTTTGAGTGAATCAAATTGCTATGGTTTCATATTGAACTCTATTTTATGAATCTAAACAGAAAAAGTATAGGTTTATAGTCGGAAAAATAAGTTACAAGTCGTTTTTGTAAAGGTAGTCATTTCAGTCGAAAGAACGACGTCTAGATGACCATTTTAGAAAACATACTTCCACTTTGAGTTTAACCATAATTTTTGGATATAGTTTCATGTTCATAATAAAAATCATTTTCTCAGAATAACAACTTTTAAATCAAAGTTTATCATAGTTTTTAATTAACTAACCCAAAACAGCCCGCGGTGTTACTACGACGGCGTAAATCCGGTTTTACGGTGTTTTTCGTGTTTCCAGGTTTTAAATCATTAAGTTAGCATATCATATAGATATAGAACATGTGTTTAGTTGATTTTAAAAGTCAAGTTAGAAGGATTAACTTTTGTTTGCGAACAAGTTTAGAATTAACTAAACTATGTTCTAGTGATTACAAGTTTAAACCTTCGAATAAGATAGCTTTATATGTATGAATCGAATGATGTTATGAACATCATTACTACCTTAATTTCCTTGGATAAACCTACTGGAAAAGAGAAAAATGGATCTAGCTTCAATGGATCCTTGGATGGCTCGAAGTTCTTGAAGCAGAATCATGACACGAAAACAAGTTCAAGTAAGATCATCACTTGAAATAAGATTGTTATAGTTATAGAAATTGAACCAAAGTTTGAATATGATTATTACCTTGTATTATAATGATAACCTACTGTAAGAAATAAAGATTTCTTGAGGTTGGATGATCAAATTACAAGATTGGAAGTGAGCTAGCAAACTTGAAAGTATTCTTGATTTTATGAAACTAGAACTTTTGGAATTTATGAAGAACACTTAGAACTTGAAGATAGAACTTGAGAGAGATCAATTAGATGAAGAAAATTGAAGAATGAAAGTGTTTGTAGGTGTTTTTGGTCGTTGGTGTATGGATTAGATATAAAGGATATGTAATTTTGTTTTCATGTAAATAAGTCATGAATGATTACTCATATTTTTGTAATTTTATGAGATATTTCATGCTAGTTGCCAAATGATGGTTCCCACATGTGTTAGGTGACTCACATGGGCTGCTAAGAGCTGATCATTGGAGTGTATATACCAATAGTACATACATCTAAAAGCTGTGTATTGTACGAGTACGAATACGGGTGCATACGAGTAGAATTGTTGATGAAACTGAACGAGGATGTAATTGTAAGCATTTTTGTTAAGTAGAAGTATTTTGATAAGTGTATTGAAGTCTTTCAAAAGTGTATAAATACATATTAAAACACTACATGTATATACATTTTAACTGAGTCGTTAAGTCATCGTTAGTCGTTACATGTAAGTGTTGTTTTGAAACCTTTAGGTTAACGATCTTGTTAAATGTTGTTAACCCAATGTTTATAATATCAAATGAGATTTTAAATTATTATATTATCATGATATTATCATGTATGAATATCTCTTAATATGATATATATACATTAAATGTCTTTACAACGATAATCGTTACATATATGTCTCGTTTAAAAATCATTAAGTTAGTAGTCTTGTTTTTACATATGTAGTTCATTGTTAATATACTTTATGATATGTTTTCTTATCATAGTATCATGTTAACTATATATATATATCCATATATATGTCATCATATAGTTTTTACAAGTTTTAACGTTCGTGAATCACCGATCAACTTGGGTGGTCAATTGTCTATATGAAACATATTTCAATTAATCAAGTCTTAACAAATTTGATTGCTTAACATGTTGGAAACATTTAATCATGTAAATATCAATCTCAATTAATATATATAAACATGGAAAAGTTCGGGTCACTACAGTACCTACCCGTTAAATAAATTTCGTCCCGAAATTTTAAGCTGTTGAAGGTGTTGACGAATCTTCTGGAAATAGATGCGGGTATTTCTTCTTCATCTGATCTTCACGCTCCCAGGTGAACTCGGGTCCTCTACGAGCATTCCATCGAACCTTAACAATTGGTATCTTGTTTTGCTTAAGTCTTTTAACCTCACGATCCATTATTTCGACGGGTTCTTCGATGAATTGAAGTTTTTCGTTGATTTGGATTTCATCTAACGGAATAGTGAGATCTTCTTTAGCAAAACATTTCTTTAAATTCGAGACGTGGAAAGTGTTATGCACAGCCGCGAGTTGTTGAGGTAACTCTAGTCGGTAAGCTACTGGTCCGACACGATCAATAATCTTGAATGGTCCAATATACCTTGGATTTAATTTCCCTCGTTTACCAAATCGAACAACGCCTTTCCAAGGTGCAACTTTAAGCTTGACCATCTCTCCAATTTCAAATTCTATATCTTTTCTTTTAATGTCAGCGTAGCTCTTTTGTCGACTTTGGGCGGTTTTCAACCGTTGTTGAATTTGGATGATCTTCTCGGTAGTTTCTTGTATAATCTCCGGACCCGTAATCTGTCTATCCCCCACTTCACTCCAACAAATCGGAGACCTGCACTTTCTACCATAAAGTGCTTCAAACGGCGCCATCTCAATGCTTGAATGGTAGCTGTTGTTGTAGGAAAATTCTGCTAACGGTAGATGTCGATCCCAACTGTTTCCGAAATCAATAACACATGCTCGTAGCATGTCTTCAAGCGTTTGTATCGTCCTTTCGCTCTGCACATCAGTTTGTGGATGATAGGCAGTACTCATGTCTAGACGAGTTCCTAATGCTTGCTGTAATGTCTGCCAGAATCTTGAAATAAATCTGCCATCCCTATCAGAGATAATAGAGATTGGTATTCCATGTCTGGAGACGACTTCCTTCAAATACAGTCGTGCTAACTTCTCCATCTTGTCATCTTCTCTTATTGGTAGGAAGTGTGCTGATTTGGTGAGACGATCAACTATTACCCAAATAGTATCAAAACCACTTGCAGTCCTTGGCAATTTAGTGATGAAATCCATGGTAATGTTTTCCCATTTCCATTCCGGGATTTCAGGTTGTTGAAGTAGACCTGATGGTTTCTGATGCTCAGCTTTGACCTTAGAACACGTCAAACATTCTCCTACGTATTTAGCAACATCGGCTTTCATACCCGGCCACCAAAAATGTTTCTTGAGATCCTTGTACATCTTCCCCGTTCCAGGATGTATTGAGTATCTGGTTTTATGAGCTTCTCTAAGTACCATTTCTCTCATATCTCCAAATTTTGGTACCCAAATCCTTTCAGCCCTATACCGGGTTCCGTCTTCCCGAATATTAAGATGCTTCTCCGATCCTTTGGGTATTTCATCCTTTAAATTTCCCTCTTTTAAAACTCCTTGTTGCGCCTCCTTTATTTGAGTAGTAATGTTATTATGAATCATTATATTCATAGATTTTACTCGAATGGGTTCTCTGTCCTTCCTGCTCAAGGCATCGGCTACCACATTTGCCTTCCCCGGGTGGTAACGAATCTCAAAGTCGTAATCATTCAATAATTCAATCCACCTACGCTGCCTCATATTCAGTTGTTTCTGATTAAATATGTGTTGAAGACTTTTGTGGTCGGTATATATAATACTTTTGACCCCATATAAGTAGTGCCTCCAAGTCTTTAATGCAAAAACAACCGCGCCTAATTCCAAATCATGCGTCGTATAATTTTGTTCGTGAATCTTCAATTGTCTAGACGCATAAGCAATCACCTTCGTTCGTTGCATTAATACACAACCGAGACCTTGCTTTGATGCATCACAATAAATCACAAAATCATCATTCCCTTCAGGCAATGACAATATAGGTGCCGTAGTTAGCTTTTTCTTCAATAACTGAAACGCTTTCTCTTGTTCATCATTCCATTCAAATTTCTTCCCTTTATGCGTTAATGCAGTCAAGGGTTTTGCTATTCTGGAAAAGTCTTGGATGAACCTTCTGTAGTAACCAGCTAGTCCTAAAAACTGGCGTATGTGTTTCGGAGTTTTCGGGGTTTCCCACTTTTCAACAGTTTCTATCTTTGCCGGATCCACCTTAATACCTTCTTTGTTCACTATGTGACCGAGGAATTGAACTTCTTCCAACCAAAATGCACACTTTGAAAACTTAGCGTACAATTCTTCCTTCCTCAATACTTCTAACACCTTTCTCAAATGTTCACCGTGTTCTTGGTCATTCTTTGAGTAAATAAGTATGTCATCAATGAAAACAATGACAAACTTGTCAAGGTATGGTCCACACACTCGGTTCATAAGGTCCATGAACACAGCTGGTGCATTAGTTAAACCAAACGGCATGACCATAAACTCGTAATGACCGTAACGTGTTCTGAAAGCAGTCTTTGGAATATCATCTTCTTTCACCCGCATTTGATGATACGCGGAACGTAAGTCAATCTTTGAATAAACAGACGAGCCTTGTAGTTGATCAAATAAGTCGTCGATTCTCGGTAGTGGGTAGCGGTTCTTGATGGTAAGTTTGTTCAACTCTCGGTAGTCGATACACAACCTGAATGTACCATCTTTCTTCTTGACAAACAAAACAGGAGCTCCCCACGGTGATGTGCTTGGTCGAATGAAACCACGCTCTAAAAGTTCTTGTAATTGGCTTTGCAGTTCTTTCATCTCGCTGGGTGCGAGTCTGTAAGGAGCACGAGCTATTGGTGCAGCTCCTGGTACAAGATCTATTTGAAATTCAACGGATCGATGTGGGGGTAATCCCGGTAATTCTTTCGGAAATACATCGGGAAATTCTTTTGCAATGGGAACATCATTGATGCTCTTTTCTTCAGTTTGTACTTTCTCGACGTCTGCTAGAACAGCATAGCAACCTTTTCTTATTAGTTTTTGTGCCTTCAAATTACTAATAAGATGTAGCTTCGTGTTGCCCTTTTCTCCGTACACCATTAAGGGTTTTCCTTTTTCTCGTATAATGCGAATTGCATTTTTGTAACAAACGATCTCCGCTTTCACTTCTTTCAACCAGTCCATACCGATTATCACATCAAAACTCCCTAACTCTACTGGTATCAAATCAATCTTAAATGTTTCGCTAACCAGTTTAATTTCTCGATTCCGACATATATTATCTGCTGAAATTAATTTACCATTTGCTAATTCGAGTAAAAATTTACTATCCAAAGGCGTCAATGGACAACTTAATTTAGCACAAAAATCTCTACTCATATAGCTTCTATCCGCACCCGAATCAAATAAAACGTAAGCAGATTTATTGTCAATAAGAAACGTACCCGTAACAAGCTCCGGGTCTTCCTGTGCCTCTACCGCATTAATATTGAAAACTCTTCCACGGCCTTGTCCATTCGTGTTCTCCTGGTTCGGGCAATTTCTAATAATGTGGCCTGGTTTTCCACATTTATAACAAACTACATTGGCATAACTTGCTCCGACACTACTTGCTCCGCCATTACTCGTTCCGACACCATTTGTTCCTTTCGTTCTATTAACCCCTGGTCCGTAGACCTCACACTTTGCCGCGCTATGACCATTTCTTTTACACTTGTTGCAAAATTTGGTGCAGAACCCCGAGTGATTCTTTTCACACCTTTGGCATAGCTGCTTCTGATTGTTGTTGTTGTTGCGGTTATTATTGTTGTTGGGATGATTGTTGTAGTTGCTGTTGTTGTTGTTGTTGTTGTTGGGCCGTTTGTTGTAGTTGCGATTGATGTTGCGATTGTTGGGATAATTGTTGCGATTATTGTTGTAATTGCTGTTGTTGTTGTATTGGTGATTCTTATCACCGTTTTCCTCCCACTTTCTTTTGACTTGCTTCACATTGGCCTCTTCAACAGTCTGTTCTTTAATTCTTTCTTCAATCTGGTTCACTAGTTTGTGAGCCATTCTACATGCCTGTTGTATGGAGGCGGGCTCGTGTGAACTTATATCTTCTTGGATTATTTCCGGTAATCCTTTCACAAACGCGTCGATCTTCTCTTCCTCATCTTCGAATGCTCCCGGACACAATAGGCACAATTCTGTGAATCGTCTTTCGTACGTGGTAATATCAAATCCTTGGGTTCGTAACCCTCTAAGTTCTGTCTTGAGCTTATTGACCTCGGTTCTGGGACGGTACTTCTCGTTCATCAAGTGCTTGAATGCTGACCACGGTAGTGCGTACGCATCATCTTGTCCCACTTGCTCTAGATAGGTATTCCACCATGTTAACGCAGAACCTGTGAAGGTATGCGTAGCGTACTTCACTTTGTCCTCTTCAGTACACTTACTTATGGCAAATACCGATTCAACCTTCTCGGTCCACCGTTTCAATCCGATCGGTCCTTCGGTTCCATCAAATTCCAAAGGTTTGCAGGCAGTGAATTCT
This sequence comes from Rutidosis leptorrhynchoides, assembly GCF_046630445.1. Lineage (NCBI taxonomy): Eukaryota > Viridiplantae > Streptophyta > Magnoliopsida > Asterales > Asteraceae > Rutidosis > Rutidosis leptorrhynchoides. Next base: position 476,598,058 of record NC_092333.1, on the reverse strand, counting down.
TTGTAGGTGCATCCTACACGATTTCCTGTACTGCTAGATCCAAGGTTATTGTTGGTATGTAGCGCAGCCTGTACTGCGGCTATGTTTGAAGCTAGAAAAGTACGGAATTCCTCTTCATTCATATTCACGGTGTGTCGAGTAGTCGGTGCCATTTCCTTCAAAATAGTTAAATGGAACAAGTTAATCATACAGAATATTAAGAGTAGTTAATAGTATTTTGTAGCATAATATGAACTCATTTATAAAAGCTTTTTCTTCATATTAGCGTTTTATAAGTTTAAATTCGGGTAGTACCTACCCGTTAAGTTCATACTTAGTAGCTAATATACAATTCAACTACTACAATTCTATATGAAAAACTGATTATAATAATATTTCGCGTTCAAACTTTTATACAATATTTTACAAACTTACAATACTGCTTATTTTATATAAAGCATGAAATATAGCACACAATAACTTTGATACAAGATAGTTGTGAAGACAATTCTAGCTAGTACACAAGTCGTTCAGCAAAGGCAATAAAGACACGTAATTCATACGTCCAGAAACAAGTCATGCATTCTGGTTTTACTAGGACTACTTCCCATCCTTGGTCTTGTGCAACATAACCGTTATGGCCGTTGATAAGACAGCGTGTTGTAACGTCATCAAAGGGACGAGGGTTACGTAATGTCCAACAGTCCCGTAATAATCTAAAAACCTCATTTCTTACCCCAATTACCGACTCCGTCACTTGTGGAAACGTTTTGTTTAATAGTTGTAGCCCGATGTTCTTGTTCTCACTTTGGTGAGAAGCGAACATTACTAATCCGTAAGCATAACATGCTTCTTTATGTTGCATGTTAGCCGCTTTTTCTAAATCACGAAGTCCAATATTCGGATATATTGAGTCAAAATAATTTCTTAACCCGTTGCGTAAAATAGCATTTGGGTTCCCCGCAATATATGCGTCAAAGTAAACACATCGTAACTTATGGGTTTCCCAATGTGATATCCCCCATCTTTCAAACGAAAGTCTCTTATAAACCAAGACATTCTTGGAACGTTCTTCGAATGTCTTACAAACTGATCTCGCCTTAAATAGTTGTGCCGAAGAATTCTGGCCGACTCTAGACAAGATTTCATCAATCATGTCTCCGGGTAGGTCTCTTAAAATATTGGGTTATCTATCCATTTTGTGTTTTTAAACTGTAAAATAGACAAGAGTTAGATTCATAAAAAAATACTTATTAATACAAGCAATTTTTACATATATCATAAAGCATAAGAACACTATATTACATATATTACACCACACGAATACAACTATCTTATTCCGACTCGCTCGTTTCTTCTTCTTCGGTTTTGGTTCGTTTTGCCAAGTTTCTAGGGATATATGATGTTCCCCTAATACGAGCCGTCGTTGTCCACATTGGTTTAGAAAAACCTGGTGGTTTAGAGGTTCCCGGGTCATTGTTACAACTTAAGGACTTCGGGGGTTGACGATACATATAAAGTTCATCGGGGTTGGAATTAGATTTCTCTATTTTTATGCCCTTTCCCTTATTATTTTCTTTTGCCTTTTTAAATTCAGTTGGGGTAATTTCTATAACATCATCGAAATTCTCGTCGGAATCCGATTCATCGGAGAATTGGTAATCCTCCCAATATTTTGCTTCCTTGGCGAAAACACCATTGACCATAATTAACTTTGGTCGGTTGGTTGAGGATTTTCTTTTACTTAACCGTTTTATTATTTCCCCCACCGGTTCTATTTCTTCATCCGGTTCCGATTCTTCTTCCGGTTCCGATTCTTCTTCCGGTTCCGACTCTTCTTCCGGTTCCTCTTCGGGAACTTGTGAATCAGTCCACAAATCATTCCAATTTACATTTGACTCTTCATTATTATTAGGTGAGTCAATGGGACTTGTTCTAGAGGTAGACATCTATCACATAATATCAAACACGTTAAGAGATTAATATATCACATAATATTCATATGTTAAAAATATATAGTTTCCAACAAAAATGTTAAGCAATCATTTTTAAAGAAAACACGGTCGAAGTCCAGACTCACTAATGCATCCTAACAAACTCGATAAGACACACTAATGCAAATTTTCTGGTTCTCTAAGACCAACGCTCTGATACCAACTGAAATGTCCCGTTCTTATTGATTAAAAACGTTCCATATTAATTGATTTCGTTGCGAGGTTTTGACCTCTATATGAGACGTTTTTCAAAGACTGCATTCCTTTTTTAAACAAACCATAACCTTTATTTCATAAATAAAGGTTTAAAAAGCTTTACGTAGATTATCAAATAATGATAATCTAAAATATCCTGTTTACACACGACCATTACATAATGGTTTACAATACAAATATGTTACATCGAAATCAGTTTCTTGAATGCAGTTTTTACACAATATCATACAAACATGGACTCCAAATCTTGTCCTTATTTTAGTATGCAACAGCGGAAGCTCTTAATATTCACCTGAGAATAAACATGCTTTAAACGTCAACAAAAATGTTGGTGAGTTATAGGTTTAACCTATATATATCAAATCGTAACAATAGACCACAAGATTTCATATTTCAATACACATCCCATACATAGAGATAAAAATCATTCATATGGTGAACACCTGGTAACCGACAATAACAAGATGCATATATAAGAATATCCCCATCATTCCGGGACACCCTTCGGATATGATATAAATTTCGAAGTACTAAAGCATCCGGTACTTTGGATGGGGTTTGTTAGGCCCAATAGATCTATCTTTAGGATTCGCGTCAATTAGGGTGTCTGTTCCCTAATTCTTAGATTACCAGACTTAATAAAAAGGGGCATATTCGATTTCGATAATTCAACCATGGAATGTAGTTTCACGTACTTGTGTCTATTTTGTAAATCATTTATAAAACCTGCATGTATTCTCATCCCAAAAATATTAGATTTTAAAAGTGGGACTATAACTCACTTTCACAGATTTTTACTTCGTCGGGAAGTAAGACTTGGCCACTGTTGATTCACGAACCTATAACAATATATACATATATATTAAAGTATGTTCAAAATATATTTACAACACTTTTAATATATTTTGATGTTTTAAGTTTATTAAGTCAGCTGTCCTCGTTAGTAACCTATAACTAGTTGTCCACAGTTAGATGTACAGAAATAAATCGATAAATATTATCTTGAATCAATCCACGACCCAGTGTATACGTATCTCAGTATTGATCACAACTCAAACTATATATATTTTGGAATCAACCTCAACCCTGTATAGCTAACTCCAACATTCACATATAGAGTGTCTATGGTTGTTCCGAAATATATATAGATGTGTCGACATGATAGGTCGAAACATTGTATACGTGTCTATGGTATCTCAAGATTACATAATATACAATACAAGTTGATTAAGTTATGGTTGGAATAGATTTGTTACCAATTTTCACGTAGCTAAAATGAGAAAAATTATTCAATCTTGTTTTACCCATAACTTCTTCATTTTAAATCCGTTTTGAGTGAATCAAATTGCTATGGTTTCATATTGAACTCTATTTTATGAATCTAAACAGAAAAAGTATAGGTTTATAGTCGGAAAAATAAGTTACAAGTCATTTTTGTAAAGGTAGTCATTTCAGTCGAAAGAACGACGTCTAGATGACCATTTTAGAAAACATACTTCCACTTTGAGTTTAACCATAATTTTTGGATATAGTTTCATGTTCATAATAAAAATCATTTTCTCAGAATAACAACTTTTAAATCAAAGTTTATCATAGTTTTTAATTAACTAACCCAAAACAGCCCGCGGTGTTACTACGACGGCGTAAATCCGGTTTTACGGTGTTTTTCGTGTTTCCAGGTTTTAAATCATTAAGTTAGCATATCATATAGATATAGAACATGTGTTTAGTTGATTTTAAAAGTCAAGTTAGAAGGATTAACTTTTGTTTGCGAACAAGTTTAGAATTAACTAAACTATGTTCTAGTGATTACAAGTTTAAACCTTCGAATAAGATAGCTTTATATGTATGAATCGAATGATGTTATGAACATCATTACTACCTTAATTTCCTTGGATAAACCTACTGGAAAAGAGAAAAATGGATCTAGCTTCAATGGATCCTTGAATGGCTCGAAGTTCTTGAAGCAGAATCATGACACGAAAACAAGTTCAAGTAAGATCATCACTTGAAATAAGATTGTTATAGTTATAGAAATTGAACCAAAGTTTGAATATGATTATTATCTTGTATTAGAATGATAACCTACTGTAAGAAACAAAGATTTCTTGAGGTTGGATTATCACCTTACAAGATTGGAAGTGAGCTAGCAAACTTGAAAGTATTCTTGATTTTATGAAACTAGAACTTTTGGAATTTATGAAGAACACTTAGAACTTGAAGATAGAACTTGAGAGAGATCAATTAGATGAAGAAAATTGAAGAATGAAAGTGTTTGTAGGTATTTTTGGTCGTTGGTGTATGGATTAGATATAAAGGATATGTAATTTTGTTTTCATGTAAATAAGTCATGAATGATTACTCATATTTTTGTAATTTTATGAGATATTTCATGCTAGTTGCCAAATGATGGTTCCCACATGTTTTAGGTGACTCACATGGGCTGCTAAGAGCTGATCATTGGAGTGTATATACCAATAGTACATACATCTAAAAGCTGTGTATTGTACGAGTACGAATACGGGTGCATACGAGTAGAATTGTTGATGAAACTGAACGAGGATGTAATTGTAAGCATTTTTGTTAAGTAGAAGTATTTTGATAAGTGTATTGAAGTCTTTCAAAAGTGTATAAATACATATTAAAACACTACATGTATATACATTTTAACTGAGTCGTTAAGTCATCGTTAGTCGTTACATGTAAGTGTTGTTTTGAAACCTTTAGGTTAACGATCTTGTTAAATGTTGTTAACCCAATGTTTATAATATCAAATGAGATTTTAAATTATTATATTATCATGATATTATCATGTATGAATATCTCTTAATATGATATATATACATTAAATGTCTTTACAACGATAATCGTTACATATATGTCTCGTTTAAAAATCATTAAGTTAGTAGTCTTGTTTTTACATATGTAGTTCATTGTTAATATACTTTATGATATGTTTTCTTATCATAGTATCATGTTAACTATATATATATATCCATATATATGTCATCATATAGTTTTTACAAGTTTTAACGTTCGTGAATCACCGATCAACTTGGGTGGTCAATTGTCTATATGAAACATATTTCAATTAATCAAGTCTTAACAAATTTGATTGCTTAACATGTTGGAAACATTTAATCATGTAAATATCAATCTCAATTAATATATATAAACATGGAAAAGTTCGGGTCACTACAATATTCATATATATTAAAGTATGTTCAAAATATATTTACAACACTTTTAATATATTTTGATGTTTTAAGTTTATTAAGTCAGCTGTCCTCGTTAGTAACCTACAACTAGTTGTCCACAGTTAGATGTACAGAAATAAATCGATAAATATTATCTTGAATCAATCCACGACCCAGTGTATACGTATCTCAGTATTGATCACAACTCAAACTATATATATTTTGGAATCAACCTCAACCCTGTATAGCTAACTCCAACATTCACATATAGAGTGTCTATGGTTGTTCCGAAATATATATAGATGTGTCGACATGATAGGTCGAAATATTGTATACGTGTCTATGGTATCTCAAGATTACATAATATACAATACAAGTTGATTAAGTTATGGTTGGAATAGATTTGTTACCAATTTTCACGTAGCTAAAATGAGAAAAATTATCCAATCTTGTTTTACCCATAACTTCTTCATTTTAAATCCATTTTGAGTGAATCAAATTGCTATGGTTTCATATTGAACTCTATTTTATGAATCTAAATAGAAAACGTATAGGTTTATAGTTGGAAAAATAAGTTACAAGTCGTTTTTGTAAAGGTAGTCATTTCAGTCGAAAGAACGACGTCTAGATGACCATTTTAGAAAACATACTTCCACTTTGAGTTTAACCATAATTTTTGGATATAGTTTCATGTTCATAATAAAAATCATTTTCTCATAATAACAACTTTTAAATCAAAGTTTATCATAGTTTTTAATTAACTAACCCAAAACAGCCCGCGGTGTTACTACGACGGCGTAAATCCTGTTTTACGGTGTTTTTCGTGTTTCCAGGTTTTAAATCATTAAGTTAGCATATCATATAGATATAGAACATGTGTTTAGTTTATTTTAAAAGTCAAGTTAGAAGGATTAACTTTTGTTTGCGAACAAGTTTAGAATTAACTAAACTATGTTCTAGTGATTACGAGTTTAAACCTTCGAATAAGATAGTTTTATATATATGAATCGAATGATGTTATGAACATCATTACTACCTCAAATTTAGTAGGTAAACCTACTAGAAGTGACAAGAAATGATCTAGCTTCAAAGGATCTTGGATGGCTTGAAAGTTCTTGAAGTAGGATCATGACACAAAAACAAGTTCAAGTAAGATTTTTACTCGAATTAAGATAGTTTATAGTTATAGAAATTGAATCAAAGTTTGAATATGAATATTACCTTGAATAAGAAAGATAACCTACTATATATAATAAAGGTTTCTTGATCTTAGATGATTACTTGGAATGGATTAGAAAGCTTAGAAGTAAATTAGTAAACTTGAAGGGATTTTTGAAGTGTTCTTGAAGTGTTCTTCCTATGATGATTATAGCTTGATTCTTGGAGTGATTTTTGATGAAGATGATGATTAACTACTGGAAAAATACGTTAATAATAGTGTGTGTGTGTGTGTTGAGAGAGAATTAGAAAGAGAATTGGAAGTGAAATGGAGTGAATGATGAGTGGTAATTGGTGAGTGGTGAGTGGGGTTAAAAGGAGTTCTAGTTAGTTGACTAGCTCATGGTAGAAGTTAAAATTGATTAGTCATACATGACATAATCAAGAGTGGAATCCCATGCTAGTTCCTATTGGTATATACCCATAGTAAGTACGTTTTGAAGCTGTGTATAATACGGGTAAGAATACGACTAGAATTCTTGATGAAAGAAAAGAATGGGAAAGTAACTGTAACCATTTTCGTTAAGTATGAGTGTTTTGATATATGTCTTGAAGTCTTCCAAAAGTATTTTAATACATCTAAATACACTACATGTATATACATTTTAACTGAGTCGTTAAGTCATCGTTAGTCGTTACATGTAAGTGTTGTTTTGAAACCTTTAAGTTAACGATCTCAATTAATGTTGTTAACCCATTGTTTATTATATCTAATGAGATGTTAAATTATTATATTATCATGATATTATGATATATTAATATATCTTAATATGATATATATATACATTTAAATGTCGTTACAACGATAATCGTTACATATATGTCTCGTTTCGAAATCCTTAAGTTAGTAGTCTTGTTTATATGTATATAACTCATTGTTAATATACTTATGGAGATACTTACTTATCATAATCTCATGTTAACCATATGTATATCCATATATATATCGTCATGTCGTTTTTACAAGTTTTAACGTTCGTGAATCGCCGGTCAACTTGGGTGGTCAATTGTCTATATGAAACATATTTCAATTAATCAAGTCTTAACAAGTTTGATTGCTTAACATGTTGGAAACATTTAATCATGTAAATATCAATCTCAATTAATATATATAAACATGGAAAAGTTCGGGTCACTACAACACGACCTCTCACTCATCTCCTAGGAAAGGAAGTTTCGTTTGTCTTCAATGAAGAATGTAGAAAAGCATTCAACTATCTGAAGGAACAGCTAACACATGCACCCATCATGATAGCTCCTGATTGGAGTTTACCATTTGAAATCATGTGTGATGCGAGTGACTTCACAGTTGGATTTGTACTCGGACAACGGACAGATAAGCACTTTCATCTAATCTATTACACGAGCAAAACCTTAACCGGAGCTCAAGAGAATTACACTACCATGGAAAAGGAGCTGCTAGGTGTAGTATTCACCTTCGACAAATTCCGTTCATATCTCATCCTGTACAAAACTACGGTCTATACAGATCATTCAGCCCTCAAATATCTATTCACTAAGTAAGACGCTAAACCAAGACTCCTACGATGGATCTTACTCCTTCAGGAATTCGATATTGAAATTAAAGATAATAAAGGAGCAGAGAATGTCGCTGCAGATCATCTTAGTCGTTTGGAGAACCCAGCGATGGAACAACTTGCTGAACAAGATATCAGAGATAAATTTCTGGAAGAACAGCTTATGAGTTTAGGACAAACTCACATAGGATCACAATTCACTGATACTCTTTGGTATGCCGACATGGCCAACTACCTAGTTACCAGAGTAGTACAGAAGGGAATGAGCACCTCCCGAAGAAGGAAGTTCTTCAGGGATGCCAAGTACTACTACTGGGAAGATCCTTACCTGTTTAGAATTTGCCCTGATCAGATAATCAGGTGGTGCGTAGATGAAAAACAAGCAGCAGGGATTCTTCACCAATGTCACCACGGACCAACTGGAGGTCATCATGGAGCAAACTTAACCGCAAGAAAAGTCTACGAATCAGGATTTTATTGGCCGTCTATATTCGGAGATGCGCAAGAGCTTGTAAAGCGTTGCGACGCATGCCAAAGGCAAGGTATTATCTCTATGAAGAATGAGATGCCTTGGACTAATATCCAAGCTTGCGAGATCTTCGATATATGGGGATTAGACTTCATGAGGCCATTCCCAAAGTCTAATGGGAAAGAATATGTCCTCGTAGCAGTAGATTACGTCTCCAGATGGGTCAAAGCCCAAGCATTTCCAACGAATGACGCCAAAGTCGTCACCAACTTCCTAAAGAGGCTCTTCTGCTGATTTGGAGCTCCCCGCGCTATAATAAGTGATAGAGGCATGCACTTCTGCAATACTCAATTTATGAAGGTGATGCAACAATATGGAGTTACCCACAAAATGTCCACTGCCTATCATTCGCAGACTAACGGACAAGCAGAGGTCACGAACAGAGCACTCAAAAGAATCCTAGAACGCACTGTCGGCCATCATTTAAATAAATGGGCCGAGAAACTAGACGATGCTCTGTGGGCATTCCGGACTGCTTACAAGAATCCTCTAGGGACTACACCCTACTGCATGATCTATGGAAATGCATGTCACCTTCCGCTAGAACTTGAATATAAAGCTCTTTGGGCGTTGAAGACCTGCAACCTCGATCCCTCAGTTATCGCTAAGCATCGGAAGATGTAGATGAACGAACTCACCGAATTAAGAGACCAAGCATACGAAACGTCATACATCTACAAGGAACGAACGAAGCTTAAACATGACGCAAAATTGATTCATACAAAGTTCGCTCCTGGAGATAAAGTTCTGCTCTTTAATTCTCGGTTCAAGAAGTTCGCTGGAAAATTTAGATCAAGATGGAGTGACCCATACAAAGTTGTACATGCTTTTTCACACGGAGTCGTGGAATTAGAAGGACCTACTGGCAACTTCAAAGTCAACGGCCACCAGCTAAAATCTTATCTAGAAGACCACGATAAGGAGGAGCACCTCTTCTCCTTTGATCCATTCTGAAGATCTGATAAAGAAAAGTCGAGCTGTAACGACTTGATAAACAAAGCGCTCTTGGGAGGCACCCCTTGCTTATCATTTTTATTTTTATTTATTTTTATTTCAATTATTTTCAGTCTATAAAAATATTATCTCTGTGTATTAACAACTAAGCTCCATACTTGCGCTTAGTACTTATAAGTTTGTTGAATGTTTTCAGGTAAAAATGCCAAGTTCAGGAGCTTCAGTTTACATCTCAGTTCGTAGGAGAAGGACTCCTAGATTTTACTCATTCGAAAGCAGTGCTGATCAGAACAGGCCATCAACAGGGCAATTAGGCCCAAGGCGATTGATATTGGAGAGTGTTGAGGAGGACATTGGCACAACACCGCCATCTCCTCCTGTTCGACGATCTAGACGTTTAGCCAGGAGACCTGCTGAGTACACACAGCTACTAGAGACACATGAGCCACAGACGGTGATACACTATGGAGCCACCTTGAATGACCCTGATGTTACATGGGCATTACTTAGAGACCAGCAGAGGCTCTATTGAGCTCTTAGAGCACACCTTCAGCGCGAGGGGATGTCGCGCAGTACTCGGGGCCCGTCGTCATTTAGGCTAGTGCGTCGTGTTTAGCCGACACGACAAGCTACCCCCAGGTGTTCCACACCGGCTTCAGTTCACTCAGTTGCTTCAGCTGCCATCCCAGCACATGCTACTCCTATTCCTATCACGCCGCCTTCTCCAGTCACCGAGCCAGTCCCAGTCACTGAGCTACCTGAGGGTTGTCACCTAGTCACCATTCCCATTTCAGTTGAGCCACCCACGGCCCAGGCATTTGAGATCACCAGGAACATACCTGATGAGGAGCCTTTCCCGAGCCTATCACACCTGCAGTTACCGTCAGACCTCTGTCTAGATTCACTACTAGGCCCTGAGTTAGATATAGGGCAACCACTTGAGTATTTGCCGAGATTAGAGGATGATGATGATCTCTTTAGATACTTCGCAGCGCCGACTCAGCACATTGACCAGGATAGTATTCCATAGACTATTTACTTTATTTTACTTTTAGTTTATCTTTTCCAGCAATTAGGAGACTGACCGTAGGAAGGTCCATCACTAGGAAAGTAACACGACCATAGGGAAGTAATCCTTCCTCAAACCTATTTCGATTATTACGCACTAAAATCTCTAAGTGTGGGGTAACCCCCGCAACTAACTTGGAAATTTTAGAAGACAATGTCCTTAATTTATAAAGTATTAAAATATTCTTCTTTAGAGAACATTAGGGACAATGTTCTTCTAAGTGTGGGGTAATGGGTAAAGATTTAAAGGACGAGTAACCGTAAAATGCCAAGTTTTGAAAAATTGTTTTATCTAAAATTAATTAAGCAATGGATATTGGGTGATTTCAAAAAATTCTTACCTTGTTTTTGCCTAAAAGATCCAATAAAATTGCTAGAAATCAATTTTCGGAACATTCATTAGAACGGAACGATTAAGCTGAAACTTATGTTTTGTGTCAAAAGATTTCTTTTAAGAAAATATGTAAAAGGCTACGCATGATCAAGCACGACCCCTACTCCCAAAAAGTTGAGGAATCTTAGACCCAAAGTATCTGTACGACCCATCAAATCTACAGTACTTTGTCATTTCAATTGATGAGCGTGCCGGTGTACGGTTCAAGTTAGAACTTGGTTCTGACATACGCTTCAAGACCAATGGTTAGTAAGCGCCATACGTGGTGCAGGTGCGATACTCCTTCCGAACTCATTCTGAATAGAGAAGACAAAAAGCCATCTGTTTCCATTCTATGCAATTTAAACCGACCAACTCACATAAAGAGTTGATGAATCAGAAATATTCACCCAAATTCACTCCCAAAATACACCATTCACCTTCACTCCACTTTCCATTCGTCAAAAGATCCAGAGATTAATAAAGAGATAGATCAATCAAATTCACTTCAAAAGCACTTGTTGATAGATTCCGAACCCCTGATTGTTTTTGATAGGTCAAAGACCTATTTTCAGTGGATTATCACTTCCTCTCTGGGCATCAGAAATAAAAGACAAAAGTTATGAAGAAAGGGTATGCCGATAAAAAAAATGTTGTTTGATGAAAGAGCAAAGTCTCTATGAATAAAGGCAAAAAGAAACCCAAGAAGTTGCCCTGAAAGAAGGATACCCGATGAGCCAAAGAAAATTCTAGACAAAGTCTTAGCAAAATCCGCCTCTTTCGAAGAAAACTTTTACGAATTCCAAGCCACTCTCTATCCAAAAATGGATACTCTGAAGAATCGAAGTCTATCAATTCTCTCAAAATCAAAAGATCTGGATACCTTTCACCAATCCATAAATTTCCCGACCAAACCCTACAACCCATCTTCCTCTTGAAAGAATGCCTAGGAAGAAGATCAGTGTCGTCCTTACTTAACCTGTGGAGATATCGATGCTTTACCAAGCCTATAATGAGAACTGTTACACGACTGGCTTCTGAGCGACAATACAATTAGAATAGGACACCCTAAACACTTGAGTGATATGAGTGATCCTCTAGTGAGGAGCCTGATCATGTATACTCTACATCTGAGAGTTGGAAAGTACGCCTTTTTCACTATCGACGCAATTGAAATCTAGCGACCAAATCATCGAAGCTCGAACCTTTTTCTAATACTTTCGAAAGATGTGACGACTTCTGATGAAGGCATAATAAAAAGATACACGGGTAGGGCAAGGGAGAATCTATAAGAAAGAACCTTATATTCCTGCTTTCTTTCTTGAGGACAAGCAAAGCTAAGTGTTGGGTATTTGATATCGGCCAAAAAGTCACATTTTTACCCCCATTATTAAGCCCAAGAACAATAAAGATTTAAACTTTGTAAGCAAAATTATCACTTTTTCGGTTGATTTTGTAGATTAAGTAATTACGAAGGCGATGCAAAAAGAATCAAGTAAAACGGAGCTAAAACGAATATTCTAGAGCAAAAACTGTGAAAGACAATAAATCAAGTACGATCCAGGAAATTCAGCTGACCAGGCAAGCCAATCGGCCTGCCAAACGGCCTGACAAACGGCCTTCCTGTCTCAAAAATGGCCTGCCAAATGGGTCAGATAAACGGCCCCTGCAAATGGGCTGGCTTGGCAAACGGCCTGCCAAACGGTCTGCCAGGCATTTGCAGGCAAAAATCAAGTCTATTTAAAGGGCTTTCTCCATCCATTTCAACACACACTCAAATTGTAATTCACTTTATATTTTCAAGCTTTTAGTTAGTTTTAGTAGTAGTTAGCTTAGCTTTTATTTTCCGGAGGATATCCCAGCGAGTCCCTGCGATCTCGGGCAGATTTCTTCGACCTTTTCAGGTTTTTATCCGAAACGCTTGTCTTTTGTATTAAACATGTGTTCTTACTTTTTATGTTTAATAATGCGTTCTGATATTACCATGATAGCTTAATTAATCTGTATGTTGCCACGATAGAAGTTTGGGTTAATGTAATTATGATAATTTATTACGATTACTATTGTAACACTGAACTAGGAAGTCTGATAGATTTGTATGCTAGCATCTTAAGGATTGACCAACCTAGATTGTGATCAGGACTTGTACACCTGTATGAAATTAGCTACTTCATAGGTTAAAGACCCCTGGTTATACTGTATCTGAAGATTCTATGAACTCGGTATGGCCGGAGTTCTCGAGAGGCATTTAATGCGCTTTTAGGACACGGAACTTAGGAATTGAGACATGAATGACCTAGTATGCCTATTGACTGTTCTAAAGAGACCTCTTAGGAGCTGTTAAGATCTAGTTAGTGCCTTCACTATGTGACCCAAGCCTATTGCATGTTCTTGTTTGATTGTTGCCCTAGGACTTAGTCATATCAACTGTTTAGGTACTTATTAGGTTTCTATCTACTTTACTACCAGTATATCAACTGTAACGCTGTATAATGTTTGAATTGATATGATCTCATTAGTATGATGGAATGGTTGTTAGTTTTCACTTAAGGTTTTGCCAACTTAAACCAACAGATTCCTTCCGTTTGTGATCAGTGTTCAATCAACACGTCACGTTGTTATTTAGTTAATTAAACTGATAACGAGGGTTAGGATTAGAGCTCAACTCACTAATAAACCTAGTACTTTACTGAGGATAACCTCCGAGGCATAGCTACCTTTCAATTATACGACCAAGTGACATACTTCTCACTGCTCAAAGAGAACTCCGAGAGTTCAGAGATAAGTAGGTCTGTGTAATTGGCTCATCCAACCAGATCTACATCATTTCAAGCATAGTCTTAACATAAGCATGATTACCTTTCCCTAACCCAACACTGATATCTTGGTCAACATTTTCCTGATCTGCATACTTCGGATATCCTTCCACTTATTTACTTTCCGCACTTAGGACTTTTAGCTTAAACCAACTACTATCCTTTATCTAGGTAATTTAACTAAAAGATAATTATCCACTTGATCTTCAATTCGTTAATCCATAAAAAAACGACATTAGGTTAACTTACACCTTCTACACCTTAGAAAGTAAAAGTAAATTTAGGCCCCGTACAATATAAATAAACAAAACCACTGTTTGCCACCTTGATCAACTGAATCGGACATCTTGTGGCCTAACGACACCGCACGAATAAAACCATCCATTTCGGCCATATCTTTGTAGTGACATCAATGAAAAACCAAACATTAATGGTGAAACCTTCTACAAATGATATGATGTTCATCTTTTCAAGCTGATAATAAAAAACTTAATTAGTTACATAATTAATCAGATCATGGTAAAAAAAAATTCTATCTACTTAAAGAGCAGGTAATAAAATATCATGTAAAGAATGATAAAAATAGTCAACTCACATTTTCAATGGTAAAAGTTAACATGGACATGAAATAACGATGAAAAAAATCAAAATTTAAAATTGAAAACGGACAAATTTTATAATTGACCGTAAATTGATATAATATAAATAAATTGAAATGATCGAATCTAAGATGAAGAAAATAATTGGCAATCAAAAATGTTCGGTAGTAGAAAATCACAAATTAAATGAAATGTGCAAAGACATACACTCCGTATCTCACAACCTGAACTATTATGTGAGAAAATGTAACCCCTACTTTTACATTCTTTTGCTTCTTTTGTTGATCAACAACAATTTTAAAACAATCTCTTTCCTTGGTAAGAGAAGCCATTTACAAATGTATCATTAGTAAACAAAAACAAAAAATATTTTGTGATGGTTGAAGATCATAGGTTCATGAATTATCGTTGCAAATAACGTGACTGACTGTACAATCTAACCAAAATAATATAAATTTTAAACGGAATAGAAAAAACATGTAAGCAACGAAAATCACAACAAGATACATATTACCAGACTTACCAGCAAGTTCATGTAGAACAGTAAACTATCATATCCCTTAATGGTTTCTTATCAAGATAAGTAAACAAATACGATCTTATTTTTAAACTAACAAATTACACAAATATAATAAAAGCAAACAAAAAGATCAATAAAAATTTATGTACATAAACCGAGAAGAAATCGACATGTTTTGCTTTCAAATATCTTTAACTCCTTTTAAATACTACAATTTTAGGTTTAATATTTAAATCAGGATGATTTGATTATCACTTATAGATTATATGTATAATGAAATGTAAGAAATGAAAGAGTACCATCATTTAACTGTGTTTAAGACAATTAGTTAATGTATGAATATGAAGAGATGGTATATTAATCATTATTTAATATATGAAAATTTGATATTAATCTCAGAATACATTCACTCGTAATTTTTCATAGCAATTTCATTACCATTTTTTATCTTTTACTATTATTAAAACTCATAGTGAAATGCCCCGTTCATATTAATTATAAACGTTTCATATTAATTGGTTTCTTTGCGAGGTTTTGACCTCTATATGAAATGTTTTTCAAATCTTGCATTCGTTTTTAAAAACAATGATGTTTGAGCAGAGGTGTATAAAATACTATTAATTTTTAGCAGGAAATACTATTAAATACGATACAATTTTACACAAGATATTTATTTATTTAGAGAATGGATATACTTAAACCTTGCTACAACACTTATAGGCAGTGTACCTAATCGTACAGTAGTGCAGTTTTTAGTAAGTCCGGTTCGTTCCACAGGGAAAATCTTTAAACAAAGTTTAACGCTATATTAGTTTACTTTTATAAAAATACAAATATATATATAAGTAATATTATTATTATAAAGGGGGATTTTTACCGTTTAATGACCGGTTTGTCGATTTTAAAACTTTAGTCGCAGTTAAAACCAAATGTAAAATAATAAATAAATACAAGACTTAATTTAAAGCGTAAAGTAAATAACGATAATGAAATTGCGAATAATAAAAGTGCGATAAAATAAACTTGCGATAATTAAAAAGTAAGATAATTAAAAGTGCAATTAAATACAATAACAATAAAAATGCGATAATTAGAAGTGCAATTAAATATAAAATAAAGGAACTTAAATATGAAATAAAAGAATTATGCTTATTTAAACTTCCATAACCATGATGTTTGACGTGTTGATTTTAGTTTTATGCCCATGGGTTAATTATCCTTTGTCCTGG
The DNA here is from genome assembly GCF_046630445.1 of Rutidosis leptorrhynchoides. NCBI lineage: Eukaryota > Viridiplantae > Streptophyta > Magnoliopsida > Asterales > Asteraceae > Rutidosis > Rutidosis leptorrhynchoides. Next base: position 476,581,828 of record NC_092333.1, on the reverse strand, counting down.
ATTATTTAATATGTCCATACGGATTTATCCATAACAGTCCATCAGTCATAAATATAAAGTGCGAGTGTCCTCGTCAAATTATCCTTATACCCGAAGTTAAATATTCCAACTAATTGGGGACTTAAACTGTAACAAGATTTTAATACTTTGTTTAATAATTACACCAGGATGTCGACTGAGTGTAGCCCAAGGTTTTAATATTTTGTTATCAATTATACCAAGTGTCCTTGTACATAATTTCACCCCTGTTTTAATTATTCTAGTGACTATTAATCCATTCCCGTGTCCAGTTAAATGAACGATTATTCGTACATATAAATACCCCGCCCATCGTGTCCGATCGAGTGTATATGGTAATTTATAGGGACGCCCAATTGTAAATCTTTATATTAACATTAACAAACTATCATTTAGTTAAACAAATATAAAGCCCATTAATAGCCCATAGTCTAATTTCCACAAGTGTCGTTCTTTTGTCCAAACCCCAATTATGGTACAAAGCTCAATTACCCAATTTTAGTAATTAGCCCAACATCATGATTACTTCGGATTAAATAATCATAATAATAACTTAGCTACGAGACATTAAATTAAAAAGGTTGAACATAACTTACAATGATTAAAAATAGCGTAGCGTTACACGGACAGAATTTCGACTTACACCCTTACAACATTCGCTAACATACCCTTATTATTAGAATTAGAATTATAATTAAAATTAAAATTAAAATATAAATTATAAATATAAATATTACGTATATAGATAGAGAGATTGATGGATATATGTTTTTGCGTTCACCAAACTGCGAATTTATAGGAGATGTGGCCTGACTTTTCATGCCATGCGATCGCATGGACTTTCTTCTTCCTGGCCATGCGATCGCATGGCCAGCTGGGAGAGCTCACATGTTGCTTGTTTCCTTGTGCCGACGTTTTATAAATATAATATAATATATATATTAATTTTAAGAATTAATTATATATTATATTATATTCATATGCATAGTTGACTTGTAATTTTTAGTCCGTTGCGTCGAGCGTTGAGAGTTGACTCTGGTCCCGGTTCCGGATTTTCGAACGTCCTTGCGTACAATTTAATATCTTGTACTTTGCGTTTTGAATCTTGTACTCTTGTGATTTCGAGACGTTTCTTATCAATAATTGGAACCTCTTTGATTGTATTTTGTACTTTTGAGCTTTTTTGACCTTTGCGTCTTCAATTCGTCGAATCTGTCTTTTGTCTTCACCGTTTATTATTTAAACGAATATCACTTGTAAATAGAACAGTTGCAACTAAAAGCTTGTCTTTCTTGAGGAATAATGCTATGAAATATATGTTCGTTTTTAGTATTATCAAATATTCCCACACTTGAGCGTTGCTTGTCCTCAAGCAATATAGTCTTGAAATACAAGAATCACTTCTTTATTCTTCACATTTTGTACATCAGTGATTTCAATACGGCGGTATAAATAATGGTAGTAACGATGTGGTTTACAGTCCCACATGACTATAAAATTTAGATCCATTAAGGAAATTGGATCTTTATGAAAACATTTGATCTTTTGAAAATTAAATCTAGTTTTTACCCTAGATAAGTTTTCCGGAATAACCCTTCACGGTGTTTGCAAAATATTTTTGTGGGCTTGGTGGGTTTCAGATTTGAAAATTTTAGCTCAAAACTTGCGGCTTTGTGTCACCCACTTGCTAACCTTGTATTTGGAAAGCAACACGTCCAGTTTACTTGTCCCGTATATTACCTTTCGGTAAACTACCGTCCGGTTATAAAGGAAAGCGTTGAACAAGCAACTGTTAAGGCAATGTCCCCTGACATGCTTTTAATTATGGTCTATAACGTGTCGGACGCAATTACTATCCTTGGTAGGAGCAATAGTAAAGCTCACCCTTATAATTTTCCGGTCTGGCACAAGGTCCTGTCTTTGACTATGCTATTCAACCACCGTTCTTACGGTTGACACCCGATTTGGTTCAGGTGACCTAATGAATTCCAGGTGAATTCCTAGGATTTTACGTTCAATGGTAATGAACGCATTGAAAATGGGTTTTCAGAAAACAAATCGGTTTATAATTTGATCAAAATATTTTCTCGTTCAGGCTCGAGTTTAGATATCATTGAATTCCATGAGTTTGAATTCTCAATCTTTAAGGTCAATCTCTAGGATTGAGTAATATCAGGCTTAAAAGCTGATTTTTAATCTTTAAGGAGATTATCCTTTCTGGGGATCTGATTCATTAGTCTTATCCAGCTAATTTGCACGGTGCCCCCCCATTTTACGAGACAGATCCTCTCATGGTTAGGATAAGTCTGACCACTTGTCAACCCTGTTTAATGCTGAGGTTCGTGAATTTCCTGCTAATTTTAGTGATGACTTTTTCTAGGTTTTTCGTCAACCTACAGCTGGTCTGGACGACAACTTCTTGACCTAAATCAAGAAGCGCGTTTCTTTTTCGGAAGACTTTACTTCCTTTTAATGATGGAATTGATTCATCGTGTAGATCCATTTCTTCTTTTCTTTCATCGGGTAAAATAGTTTAGTTTAGTCCAAAGCAAAAGTATTTTCAGTTATTTGTTACAGAAATATGTGACATATGTTTTAAGATAACTTGGTAATTTTTCCCACACTTGGCTTTTATTTTCTTTTTTTTTTATTGTCCTCTATTCCATTTTAAATGAATTTTAACATTTTGGTTTGTTTCTCAATTTATGTCCTTTCTGAGCTAACAATAATTTCGGTGTTAACACCTAGTTTTATCGTTCATAAATATGTATAAACATGATTTTGAGTTCATTTAATTGAAAATTTTGAAAAATTTTACTAGATTTGGGTAGTCAGTATATAAGACTAGGGCTGTTCTTTATCATCAGAGAGCACTAGATTCTAATACAACTACTACGTTACTAGTATTTTTAATGGTAACCAAGTGTTTAAGATAAAAATTTTAAAAATCCGAAAGAATTTAACCCCTTCCCACACTTAAGATCTTGCAATGCCCTCATTTGCAAGAAATCAGTAACAATTTAAATTATTGAGGGTGATTAGCGTAAAAATGATTAAATTTTACCAAAGTTTCCAAACATATTGGCGTTTGGTTGCTGAATGATAAATGGTGCATATCATTTGTTCATTTCGTCTGTTGTTACATCACATTTATTTGTCATCTTGTCGTCAAAATTAGTAGCTTTTGCTGAACTTAATGCCAGTCTTTGAAAATGCGCTGTTTTACCCTGTTTTGTACAATCGACAATATACATACATACAAATATAATCATGCATGGCAATTTGAAATGGGACTTAATATCCCACTTTCAAATTCTAAATATGAAATATTAGTACACAATAATAATAAAAATAATAAAAATTACACAAATATATCCAATAATATAAGTTTAAACATGAAAAAGTCAAAAGATAAAAAACATAAAAATCATAAAAATAATCAAATGGAACTAAATCAGTCTGGATATGGGTTCCAGTTCATCTCGTCAGGTGGGTTCCATTGTTGGTTATAGGTGTTTTGATAGGCTTGGTTATAGTCATACCGGTTAAAGGGTGGTCGGATATCGGGGCTATGTGGTGGAAAATGAGCAGGTCGAGTAGGTACATAGTTATTTGGTACCTAATATGATAGCTGGCTCATGATTTGGTGCTGATGAACTAACCAGCTATCGTGTTGGCGTCGCCTATAATCTTCGTATACCCGCTCGGAGTTCCACTGCTCATACATACTATGTCTGGCCGCGTTCGTCATTGCTTCCTCATCTATACGAACGTGGACGTCAAGAATAGCATCTCGAAAGACATCCCTAATGTCTTCCGCCTCCTCCATTTCCTCGTCTGAGCCTCTCTCTACCTGAGGATGAGATCCCTCATAGGGTACTGCCTGGTTACGTCTACTTTTCAATACCTTAGCACCCACATAAACTTTCAATCCTAAGGGCTCAACCTGTTCTCTACAAAGCTGTAATGGACTCCCTTGGTTCCTATCAACACCTAAATACTCTCCAATGAGAGTCACAAAAATACCTCCTCCTATTATACTCCCGTCCTGCATTCCCTCTACCATTTTAGATAAATAAAAAGCAACACAGTAAGGGATATTGACAAAGCTTCTAGGATCCCGAATACACTTTAGGTAGAATAAATCATTTAAGGTAATTTTTTCTTTATTATGACCTCTCTGTGTAATCGAGTTAGCCAAAAATCTATGAATAATACGAAGCTCGGCTCTGTCAATATGTGTATAGGAGTGTCCTCCTGCTCGTGTAAAAACATCAAAATGTGACATACGCCTCCAAATGGCGTCAGCGTCAAAGTTACTATCTACCCTTTCACCATAATGAATCAAATTTGTACAATCGGGTAATAGCAACTCACCAGGAGTATATATCTGTAAGGCCCTGGCCATGTCCAACATGGACATTCTGTACATCTTACCGCCAAGGATAAACCTAAGAAATCTTCTATCATCTATTCTAACTATATTTGTATCAAGTGATACAGTACTCATCAACTCAACACACCATTCCTTATATACAGGTCTACGAATGGTGAAAAGACGTTCCCAATCTGTAAAAGAAGAACTGCCATACCTTTGAACTAAAAGCTGTCTAACACGGTCAGCTAGATGGACCATTTCCAAAGGGGCCCAATCGATTACCCTTGGCACCTCTACATTTTTTGTTACCAATTTGAATTTGTTCCTTTGATTTGTCTCGTAATCTCTCCATCTCCTATCAAATCTCAGATTAGGATGCAGAGTGTGCTCAGGAATCGTTGGGAATTCTACTGGCGGCCTCATTGGGAATACTATGAATTCATCAACAAACTGTACCGGATCATAATAAGGTATGTGCTGATCAGGCTGTTGTTGTTCCTATTGTGGTTCTTGTTCGTGTTGCATTTCTGGTTCTGGTTCTGGTGCTGGTGCTGGTCGTCTAGATGATGATGCTCCTGAACCTCCAGTATCGGCTTTCTACAAAACACATTAAACACAAAATTTGTGCATCCAAATATGCATTAGTGTTAGCAAAATAACAACTTAAAACAATCACTATAACATGTTAAATCAAAATTAAACTTATACACATTTTCACAATTTTTCACAATTCTACACTTTTCAAATAAGCACATATGAAAATGTATACAAAATTCATAAGCATTTAACTTAAATAACATGTCAAAATATTCATTACTAATAATTAAACAAGTCTCAAATGGCAAATATATCAAATTAATCAAGTTCATGAATTTTGGACTTAAAAAGTCCACTTTAATCTCCAAAAATCATGTTTAGGATCAATGTTTGGATCATTTAACTATCTAAACATGTTACACTACTCAATTTAGCAATAATTCATGACAAAAATCGACCATAACCTGTTTATATCAAAAAGCCCCAAATTGCTCAAGAATTCAAACCCTAGATTTCTAAAAATTTTGAAGTTCTTGGCTTCAAATCATGTTAAATAGCATCAATCTAGGTTATACATGCATAAAATACTAACAATTTAACACTAATTACACTAGAAATTAACAAAATTGCATTAGGTAAAAAATTGGTAATTATCACAAAAACTAGGAATTTATAGAGTTTAGGGGTGTAATTTTTACCAATTTGCTGAAGAATGAGAATCTAGGCATGATTAGAGCAAGAAATTTGATGAATTACGGTGGAAAAATGGCGAAAATTGGTGAATTTTTGGGTGAGTTTCGTGAATGTGTGTGTTTTGTGGAGAAGAAACAGAACAGGCTGCTGTATGTATCAGGCCTGCATTTGGTCCCCATGCGATCGCATGGGTTCCAAGTGCAAACCCCATGCGATCGCATGGGGTGCCGGCTACAGTAATTTCATGTTTTTTTTTTATAAAACCTTATACTTTATAAAACTTATAATTAATTAAATTTTAAAAATTTTGTTTTCATTTAGGAGCGAGGCCGTTTCGGATCGATGTCCTAGTCCGTCCTTCGACAAAATTTTAAAATTTGTCTTTTTCAAGCGATTGTTTTAAAAGCTTAGATTTTTGGTTTTTTTTTTTTTTTTTGGCATACCTTAATTTAATAAGATTAAAAATAATGATAATAAAAGTTCTCGTCCCTCCCTCGGGTAAAGCAATTTCGGTTCAAAGACCTAGTCTTCAACTCACGACGAATTTTTAAAAATCATATTTTTAACTTAATGAGATAAAGTAAATTTTTGTTTTTAAATTCACACCAAACTTAAAATAAAAATACATAAAATTCAAAATTAATATTAAAAATTCACACCAAACTTAAAATTTGAAATGCATAAAATTAAAAATTCTTATTTTAAAAATTAAAAATTCACACCAAACTTAATTTAAAAATTCATATTATAAAATCACACCAAACTTATTTTTCAAATATTTACAATTTTAAATATATTGTTTTTACAAAGTTTACGATATTAATTTAAGATTTATATATTAATTTTAATAATATGGTAAAAATAAAATTAAAAATCTTTTTGGCTTTTTATCCCACTTTAATCAATCAAATATTATCAAAAATATGCGCCCCTCTTTTCGGTAAAGTAATTTCGGTTCCATGACCTAATTTAACTCATGACGAATTTTTGAAATATTTTGGGTTGATTGATTAAAGATATTTATACCTTAAGAATAAACGTTAAATTTCACAGTGATGTAATAAATTTTTGTATGATATCAATAATTTCGGTCGCCAAACCTAATTTTATTTAATACCAATTTAATACTTTATAGCGAACAAATTAGCGTTTATTATCAAAAGGTTAAAAATAAAAAAAAAATAAAAATAAAAACTGTACAGACTTACCTGTGAGATAGTATTCTTAGTTATATGATCTATCCTATTCATAAGATAGTCGGTTTAATTGGTTTTCCATAGCTACATAGGCGTAACCTCGAGCATTCAGTGTCTTTTCTTCTAAACATATGAACGGTCCGTCTCTGCATAAATTAACAAATTCGGTATTTGAATAGGTTTGATTATTTGAACATTTACCTCCATGTGACCATTTTCCGCATTTGTGACATCGTTCTAGGTATCGTGCTCTTCTTTTCGCTGCGGATTTTGATTTTCCTTTACCAAATTGTAACTTATTATCTTCGCATCTGGATTCTTTTCTTACTCCGTCCAATCTTTCTCTGATTACTGATACTATTTCACTTGGTAGTGTGTCATTATTACGTTTAGTGATCAAAGCGTGTAGCATTAGACCATGGTTTAGTTCACAGGCAGTCTTCATTTCTAAAAAAAAAAAAAAAAATTCAGAATGGGGGGAGAAGACTAGTTCTTTAGGGTCTGCTAGGGAAAGACCATTCGGGTTCCATTTTCGAGAACTACATGAAAACAGAAAATCTAACTCTAACAGAAATACATATTATCCTTTAAAGACTTGATTCTCCCCACACTTAGTTAGCTGTGGTATCGAAATTGTGATTAACTTCGTTGTCGAATTCCATTGGACTATCTATGTAGTGTTTAACTCTGTGACCATTAACTTTAAATTCAATCCCATTTGAATTTATTAATTCTATCGTTCCGTATGGGAAAACTCTTTTGACTATGAATGGTCCAGACCATCTTGATTTCAATTTTCCAGGAAATAGCTTGAATCGTGAATTGAAAAGAAGAACTCTGTCTCCTTCTTTAAATTCTTTTGAACTTCTGATTCTTTTATCATGTCATTTCTTCGTTCTTTCTTTATAGATTAACGAATTTTCGTATGCTTCATGTCTTAATTCTTCTAATTCGTTTAGTTGACTTAATCGTAGACGTCCGGCTTCATGTAAATCAAGATTACATGTCTTCAAAGCCCAAAATGCTTTGTGTTCAATTTCTACTGGAAGATGACATGCTTTTCCATAAACAAATCTAAAAGGTGTGGTTCCAATTGGAGTTTTGTAGGCTGTTCTAAAAGCCCAGAGTGCATCCTCCAATTTAATGGACCATTCCTTCGGATTTGATCCTACGGTTTTCTCTAGAATACGTTTTAAAGCTTGGTTGGTATTTTCAACTTGTCCACTTGTTTGTGGATGATATGCGGTGGAGATTTTATGAGTTACTCCATATCTTTTAAGAACTTTCTCAAGTTGATTATTACAAAAATGAGTACCCCGATCACTTATTAAAGCTTTCGGTGTTCTAAACCTTGCAAAAAGACGTTTTAAAAAGTTGACTACAACTCGTGCATCGTTAGTTGGGAGAGCTTGTGCTTCCGCCCATTTAGATACATAATCAATGGCTACGAGTATATATAGATTATTATGAGATTTTGGAAATGGACCCATAAAGTCAATACCCCAAATGTCAAATACTTCACATACTTGGATGACATTTTGTGGTATTTTATCACGTTGACTTATTTTTCCGGCCCTTTGACAAGCATCACAGGATTTGCAAAGAAGGTGTGCGTCTTTGTAAATTGTAGGCCAATAGAATCCAGCATCATAAACTTTTCTTGCTGTTAGTTGAGGCCCATAATGCCCTCCTGTTGGTCCTGTGTGACAATGGTTTAAAATTTTACTAGCTTCATCTCCAAATACACATCGGCGTATTATTCCATCGGGACAACTTTTAAACAGATGTGGATCTTCCCAAAAATAGTGTTTTATATCACTGAAGAATTTCTTTCGTTTTTGGTATGATAATCCTTTTTCAAGGAATCCACAAACTAAGTAGTTTGCATAGTCTGCAAACCATGGAATTTCTTTATAATCTGTCTTCAATAGATATTCATCAGGAAAGTTGTTTTGTATGGCCGATTCATTTAGAACTTCTAACTCAGGATTTTCAAGACGAGAAAGATGATCAGCGGCGAGATTTTCTGCTCCTCTTTTATCTCGGATTTCAATATCAAACTCTTGTAAGAGTAAGATCCAACGGATTAATCTTGGTTTAGCATCTTGTTTCGAAAATAGGTATCTAAGAGCAGAATGGTCGGTATAGACCACCGGTTTTGCTAGAACGAGATATGATCGAAATTTGTCAAAAGCAAAGACAATAGCAAGGAGTTCTTTTTCAGTAGTTGTATAGTTCGTTTGTGCTCCTTGTAACGTCTTACTAGCATAATATATAGGTTGAAATCATTTTTCAAAACTTTGTCCTAAAACGGCTCCCATTGCAAAATCACTTGCATCGCACATTAGTTCAAATGGTAGATTCCAATTTGGTGTTATCATGATTGGCGCATTAGTGAGTTTCTCTTTAAGAATATTAAAAGATTTGATAAACTCATCTGAAAAGATGAATGGAGCATCCTTTTCTAGGAGTTTATTCATAGGAGTGGCAATTTTAGAAAAATCTTTTATGAAACGTCGGTAAAAACCGGCATGCCCTAGAAAACTCCTAACTCCTCTAACATTGGTGGGATGTGGAAGTTTAGCAATTACATCTACTTTAGCTCTATCCACTTCAATTCCTTCTTTTGAAATTTTATGACCAAGAACGATGCCTTCTTTAACCATAAAATGGCATTTCTCCCAATTAAGAACTAGATTTGATTGTTCGCATCTAATAAGCATTCGTTCTAGATTAACTAGACATGATTCAAATGTATCACCGAAGACTGAAAAGTCATCCATGAAAACTTCCATGCATTCTTCTATCATGTCGTGAAAAATCGCCATCATACACCTTTGAAAGGTTGCAGGGGCGTTGCAAAGTCCAAATGGCATGCGTTTGTAAGCAAAAGTACCATAAGGGCACGTGAATGTGGTTTTCTCTTGGTCCTCGGGTGCTATTGGAATTTGAAAATATCCGGAAAATCCATCTAGAAAACAATAGTAACTATTTCCGGCTAATCTTTCCAACATTTGATCAATGAAAGGTAAGGGAAAGTGATCTTTTCTGGTGGCGTCATTTAATTTTCTATAATCAATACATACACGCCATCCTGTTACAGTCCTAGTAGGAATAAGCTCATTTTTCTCATTTGTAATGACAGTCATGCCACCCTTCTTAGGCACGCATTGAACTGGGCTTACCCATGGACTATCAGAAATTGGATAAATTAGACCTGCGTCTAGCAGTTTAATAATTTCTTTTTTAACTACATCTTGCATATTAGGATTTAGTCTTCGTTGGCGTTGCACATACATTTTATGACCTTCTTCCATAAGGATTTTATGTGTGCAATACGAAGGACTTATTCCTTTAATATCATGAATCTTCCATGCAATGGCTGGTTTATGAGCTTTCAACACAGAAATGAGTTGTGATTTCTCATTTTCAGTAAGAGAAGACGATATTATTACAGGTAATTCATATTCACCATGTAAATAAGCATATTCCAAATGGTTTGGAAGTGGCTTTAACTCTAATTTCGGTGGTTCTTCTATCGATGATTTGTATCGATATCTGTCTTCTTCTTTTAGCATTTGGATTTCTTCTGTTGTTGGTTCATATCCATTAGCTATTAGTGTAGCTAACATTTCAACTTCATCAATTTGTTCATTACCTTCTCCTAAAGAACATTCTCCTGTTCCTTGTAATTCTGGAAATTCTTCTAATAATTCTGCATGTGCATCTATAGTTTGAATATAATAACATGTATCATCTGCAGATTGCGGTTGTTGCATTGCTCTATCAACTGAAAAGGTAACACTCTCGTCCTCTATACTTAGGGTCAGTTTCTTACCGAACACGTCTATCATTGCTTTAGCTGTGTTTAAGAATGGTCTTCCTAATATGAGAGGAACTTGAGAATCTTCTTCCATGTCCAAAACAACAAAATCTACTGGAAATACTAAAGTACCAACTTTAACTAGCATGTTCTCCATTATCCCTCTAGGATATTTTATTGATCGATCGGCTAGTTGTATGCTTATTCTGGTTGGTTTCAATTCTCCAAGGTCTAGTTTAGCGTATAGTGAATATGGCATTAGATTTATACTAGCACCTAAGTCTGCTAATGCTTCTATTGAACTAAGACTACCCAGAAAACATGGAATTGTGAAACTTCCTGGATTATATAGTTTTTCTGGTATCTTATTCAACAGCACTGCTGAACAATTAGCATTCATAGTAACAACCGAGAGTTCTTCCATTTTCTTTCTATTCGTGATCAGATCTTTCAAGAATTTAGCGTATCTAGGCATTCCTGAAATCACATCAATGAAAGGAAGATTTACATTTATCTGTTTAAACATATCCAAGAATTTGGATTGCTCGCCTTCAAGTTTCTCTTTCTTCATTTTACTCGGGTAAGGAAGTGGTGGTTGGTATGGTTTAACATAAAGTTTAGCCTTAACTGTGTTATCTTCATTAACCTTCTCAACTACCGGTTCTTTTTCCTTATCTTGATCAGGTTATGGTTCTTGTGGAGTAGTAATAGCTTCATCAGAAGTTACAGGTATTTCAGGTGGTTTAAGTGTTGTACCACTTCTTGTGGTAATGGCTTTAGCTGTTTCATTCCGGGGGTTAGCATTTGTATCACTAGGTAGACTTCCCGGTTTTCTTTCACCTATTAATCTTGCTAGGTTACTTACTTCTTGTTCCAGATTTTGAATAGAAGCTTGTTGATTTCTAAATGCTTGAGCATTTTGTTCATTGGTTTGTTTTTTAGATGTGAAAAACTGCGTTTGAGTTTCAACTAGCTTCGTCATCATATCTTCTAAATTCGGCTTTTTATCATCGGTTTGTTGTGGTGGTTTGTTTTGAAAATTAGGTCTTTGCTGGTTGTAAGTATTATTGGATACTTGTTGATTGCTAGGACCTTGTTGGTTGTTGTATGGAATATTTCGGTTATAGTTCTGATTTTGATTGTAAATAGGTCTTAGCGGTTGATAATTATTCTGATAATTATTTCCAGGCCTTTGGTTTATGTATGAAATATTCTCTCTTTGTTCCATTGTTAATTCAATACTGAGACAATCTTTTGTCAAATGTGGTCCTCCACACTGCTCACAACTAATTCGTATTGAGTGAATATCTTTAGTCATCTTTTCCATTCGTCTCTCCACAGCATCTATCTTTGCGGAAATGGAATCTAAGTCATGGCTAGAATCGGCTCTAGCTGCTTTGGATGATCTAACGATATCTTTTTCTTGGTGTCACTTATGTGAGTGGGAAGCAGTGTTATCAATAATTTTGTAAGCATCAGTTTCAGTTTTCTTCATAATAGAACCACCAGCTGCTATATCTATGTCTTTCCTTGTAGTGATGTCGCATCCTTGGTAGAATATTTGTACTATTTGACAGGTGTCTAAACCATGTTGCGGACATCCTCTTAACAACTTTCCAAATCTAGTCCACGCCTCATATAGAGTTTCATTTGGCTTCTGTGTAAATGTAACAATTTCTCCTTGAAGTCTTACGGCTTTAGATGCAGGAAAGAATTGTTTAAGAAATTTTTCAACTAAAACATCCCATGTATCAATCGCCCCTTCAGGTAACGATTCCAACCAATCTTTGGCTTCTCCCTTTAAAGTCCAGGGAAATAACATGAGATATATCTGTTCATCCTCAACTTCTCTTATTTTAAATAGTGTGCAGATCCTATTAAAGGTACGTAGATGTTCATTTGGATCTTCCTTCGGCGCACCACTAAATTGGCATTGATTAGTCACCATGTGTAAAATTTGTCCTTTGATTTCATAATCTGGCGCATTAATGTCTGGATGAGTAATTGCGTGACCTTGGCCAGTGCGTTTAGCTCTCATTCGGTCTTCCATACTTAAAGGTTCCAGATTCTCCATAATTGAATTTGTTGAATCCGAATCACTAGAGGATTCTGATTTAATGGTTCGTTCCTCGACAATCTCTGTTTGAATGATTGGTGGTTCTGGATGAAAATTTAGTGGTTCAGGATCTATGAATCATTCCTGAATATTCTCCGGATTCTCAATTGTGAGGTCGGGTTCAAAAAATGGATTATCGACGGCGACAATATTAGTTACATGTCTTGATCTAGTTACAGGTGGTGAACGTACAAAAGGTGGTGAACGTCTTGCTCGGTGCATTCACTGAATATCCTATTAGTTTTTAAAAGGAAAGAAAAATTATAATAAGTTATCCAATCAATAGACTTTTCTGATTTTGCCCACGTTTCGAATAGCCAAAAGATGCAGCAGAGGGGCAGGATTCGTTTGGTCTCAATATAATTGAGGACTGTTTGGCTCCAATAACCCGGTCCACGTACAAATCCAACTATTACTACGAACCAGAAAATTTTGATGTCTATCAATTTAACTACTTAAAATAAATTTTCGTAATTTTAAGAAATTTAGATAAGAAGTAGAATAAAAATCTATGTCCTAAAAACTAGAATAGCGAGAAATAAGAAAGAAAAAGAGTGCGTCGAAAAAGGTCGAAAAAGAAAAATGGTTGAAAAATAAAAGGTGACGGAAAAATAAAAGAAACTTATAAAACTTAAAAACACTTGACTAACCTAACCTTATTACTACAACTAACTTAAAATTATAATCGCAAATTGAGATTACTAATTGGAATGATAATTGATACATAGGTAAAAGGTGTCTAAAAATATTAAAGCTTACAAGAAAAACTATATCCCAAATGGCAATAACTTAAAAAGAAACTAAAACTTAAAAAGGCGTTGCAAAATTCTAAAGCACTTAAATCTTAGTCTAAAGAAAAAGCACTTAAGGGATTTTACGGCAAGGCCTAAAAATCTAGAAGTAAAAATAACTATGGCAAAAACTATGAGTTAAAAATAAATACGAGCGAAAAATACAAAAATTACGCTAAAACTATTAAAAAAAACAAAATATAAAAATATACAAAAAGTTGTAAAAAGTACAATTTTTATTAAAATATTATTTTTATATTATTTATTTAATAAAACTATTAATTTTAAACTTTAAATAAACTAATTAAACATAAAAATACAAATTAAATATAAAAACTAAACTTAATTATAAAATATATAACCCTAATTAGGGTTTAAATATATTAATAATAATAATTACCCGTAATTAATGCAGTACGATGTCAAACTGTGGCGTGTCAGACGGGCTCATGCGATCGCATGAGTCCTAAATTACCCAGCCATGCGATCGCATGGGCTAGGGTTTCGGGCCAATTACTGGGCTGCTACAGTACTGGACTCGAGTGTTTTTTTTTTTTCTGATTTGTGTTTTATTTTTCTGTTTTATATATTTATATAAATTAAATAAAACTTATATTTTTATAAAATAAAGATAAAGAAACTTTTATAGAACTTAAATATTTAACAAACTCTTAAAAATATTTATATTTATATTTTTCTTTTTATATTTTAGAATATTTAAAACGTATTTTTACAAAAGCGTATTTTTTTAATAAAAGTAAACTTAAAAATAAAAATCCTTTTTTTATATAGCGTTGCGCTTCCGGCTTTTAAGCTAGATTTGTCCCCGGCAGCGGCGCAAAAAATACTTGATAGTTAAAGCTAAGGGGTATAAAATACTATTAATTTTTAGCAGGAAATACTATTAAATACGATACAATTTTACACAAGATATTTATTTATTTAGAGAATGGATATACTTAAACCTTGCTACAACACTTATAGGTAGTGCACCTAATCGTACAGTAGTGTAGTTTTTAGTAAGTCCGGTTCGTTCCACAGGGAAAATCTTTAAACAAAGCTTAACGCTATATTAGTTTACTTTTATAAAAATACAAATATATATATAAGTAATATTATTATTATAAAGGGGGGTTTTTACCGTTTAATGACCGGTTTGTCGATTTTAAAACTTTAGTCGCAGTTAAAACCAAATGTAAAATAATAAATAAATACAAGACTTAATTTAAAGCGTAAAGTAAATAACGATAATGAAATTGCGAATAATAAAAGTGCGATAAAATAAACTTGCGATAATTAAAAAGTACGATAATTAAAAGTGCAATTAAATACAATAACAATAAAAATGCGATAATTAGAAGTGCAATTAAATATAAAATAAAGGAAATTAAATATGAAATAAAAGAATTATGCTTATTTAAACTTCCGTAACCATGATGTTTGACGTGTTGATTTTAGTTTTATGCCCATGGGTTAATTATCCTTTGTCCTGGATTATTTAATATGTCCATACGGATTTGTCCATAACAGTCCATCAGTCATAAATATAAAGTGCGAGTGTCCTCGTCAAATTATCCTTATACCCGAAGTTAAATATTCCAACTAATTGGGGACTTAAACTGTAACAAGATTTTAATACTTTGTTTAATAATTACACCAGGATGTCGACTGAGTGTAACCCAAGGTTTTAATATTTTGTTATCAATTATACCAAGTGTCCTTGTACATAATTTCACCCCTGTTTTAATTATTCTAGTGACTATTAATCCATTCCCGTGTCCAGTTAAATGAACGATTATTCGTACATATAAATACCCCGCCCATCGTGTCTGATCGAGTGTATATAGTAATTTATAGGGACGCCTAATTGTAAATCTTTATATTAACATTAACAAACTATCATTTAGTTAAACAAATATAAAGCCCATTAATAGCCCATAGTCTAATTTCCACAAGTGTCGTTCTTTTGTCCAAACCCCAATTATGGTACAAAGCCCAATTACCCAATTTTAGTAATTAGCCCAACATCATGATTACTTCGGATTAATTAAGCATAATAATAACTTAGCTACGAGACATTAAATTAAAAAGGTTGAACATAACTTACAATGATTAAAAATAGCGTAGCGTTACACGGACAGAATTTCGACTTACACCCTTACAACATTCGCTAACATACCCTTATTATTAGAATTATAATTAAAATTAAAATTAAAATATAAATTATAAATATAAATATTACGTATATAGATAGAGAGATTGATGGATATATGTTTTTGCGTTCACCAAACTGTGAATTTATAGGAGATGTGGCCTGACTTTTCATGCCATGCGATCGCATGGACTTTCTTCTTCCTAGCCATGCGATCGCATGGCCAGCTGGGAGAGCTCACATGTTGCTTGTTTCCTTGTGCCGACGTTTTATAAATATAATATAATATATATATTAATTTTAAGAATTAATTATATATTATATTATATTCATATGCATAGTTGACTTGTAATTTTTAGTCCGTTGCGTCGAGTGTTGAGAGTTGACTCTGGTCCCGGTTCCGGATTTTTGAACGTCCTTGCGTACAATTTAATATCTTGTACTTTGTGTTTTGAATCTTGTACTCTTGTGATTTCGAGACGTTTCTTATCAATAATTGGAACCTCTTTGATTGTATTTTGTACTTTTGAGCTTTTTGGACCTTTGCGTCTTCAATTCGTCGAATCTGTCTTTTGTCTTCACCTTTTATTATTTAAACGAATATCACTTGTAAATAGAACAGTTGCAACTAAAAGCTTGTCTTTCTTGAGGAATAATGCTATGAAATATATGTTCGTTTTTAGCATTATCAAACAACCATAACCTTTATTATTGAATAAAGGTCTTAATGACATAATTCAGATTGTCTATCAAAGACAATCTCCACAAATAAATAAGTTTTTACACAACCCATTACAATATGATCAAATATATTACAACAACACTCCGAATGCAAGTTTAAACAATATAAACAATTATGCCAACTCCAAATCTTGACCTTGGGTTGGCATACGACAGAGGAAGCGTTTTTAATATTCACCTGAGAATAAACATGCTTAAAACGTCAACAAAAAAATGTTGGTGAGTCATAGGTTTAATTTCTATATAATAATCATAATATTTAATAAGCCACAAGATTTCATTTAATTAATGCGCAGGATCATTACAACTGCAAAAATCATTCATACGATGAGTCGCCTGGTAACCGACCTTAACATAGAGCGCTTAAGATATCTGGCATCATACATTCCACTATTCAAATGTATGACAAGAATCCTTCGAAGTACTAAAGCATTTCCACTATTCGAAAATGGGGGTGGTTGGTGCCCGTAGATCTACCTTTAGGATTCGCGTCAATTAGTGTTTTTCACTAATTCTTAGGTTACCAAGCATAATAATAATAATAAGTACATATATCCGGTATAACAAAACAATCGTAGAATGTAGTTCCATGAACTTGTGCTTATTTTGTAAAACATTTATAAATTTTGCATGTATTCTCATCCCAAAATAATTTAGATAGTAAAAATGAGACTATAACTCACTTGTGATGATTTCCGAATAGATGGTGATAAGACTTGGCCTTTTGACAAATTCACGAACCTAATAATAATATTCTTGTGTCAAGATATATATATATATATATATATATATATATATATATATATATATATATATATATATATATATATATATATATATATATATATATATATATATATATATATATATATATATATATATAATTAATATTCCATACTTATGATACTTGTGATAATTTTAATTGTCCATTGTTAGTAGTCTAACGTTCGTAGTCCAATAGTCCAATAGTCCAATAGTCCAACAGTATAAATATATATAAATATAAATGCGTATATTGTGTTGGAATTCACTAACACTATAATATATTGTCTTAATATAATAAGACACATAATATGTATATTTTCTGAAGCAATCCGCGACCCATTGTATACATGTCTCAGGCTCGATCATAACTCAAAGTATATAATATTTTGAAATCCACTTCGACCCACAGCTAACTCGAGATTACTGCCAATGGTGTCTAATAGTTCGTTCCAATAATATATATAGAAGAAGTTAAAATGATATGTCAAAACTTTGTATACGAATTCACGGTGATCAAGTCATATATATATATGGTGCCTTACGATCTTTATTAAGACTATAATATATTGTCGTAGAACTTAATCACGACTATTATAAATTGTATTTCCATAAGTTTGGGAACAAGACATGTATAAATACATGTAGGATACAAGGTAAGTTAGCTAGGATAAGGTTATCATCCATTTTTATAAATCATGTCCGTAGCTAAAAATTAAGAAAAATATCCAATTTTGTTTTACCCATAATTTCTTCGTTACAAATCCGTTTTGAGTGATTCGAGTTGCCATGGTTTCATATCAAACTCAACATTATTAATCTTAACAGAAAAAGTATAGGTTTATGGTCGAAAATACAGCTTAGGTGTCAAATAAGAGAAGATAGTCATATCCGTCGTAAGAACGACATCTTGATGACTATTTTAAAAAACATACTTCCACTTAGAGTTTAACCATGGATTTTGGATATATTTTATATCCATATAAAATAAGATTTTTCAATAAAGAAAATCTTTTAATTCAAAGTTTAAGATATGTTTTTAAAATTAAACCCAAAACAGCCCCCGTTCGACTAAGACAGCGTATATTCGATTTTAAGGTGTTCTTCATGTTTACAAGTTTTATATCCTTATGTTAGCTTGACATACTGTCATAATACATGTGTTGAAGTATTTTAAAAGTCAAGTTAGAAGGATTAAGTTTATTTGCAAACAAGTTTAGAAATAATCTAAACTATGTTCTTGTTGTTATTTGTTATAACTCAAAATAAGATAGCTATGTGAATATGAATCGAATAAGATTATGAATAAGGCTACTACCTCAAATCAAATGAACAAAGTTGCTGGAAAAATAAGGAGAATATCTTGAGTTCAAAGATACCCTTGATGGCTTGGAATTCTTGAAGTAAAATCATGAAATGAACAAAAGTTTGAATATGAATTCTATCTTGAAATAAGATAGTTATAAGTATATGAATTGAACTAAAGCTTATATATAATTCTTACTTTGATTATAAGATGAAAAGCTACTGGAAAGAAATTAGAATTAGTGATCCTAAAGAGTTGTTGAGTTAGCTTGAAAGATTGGAAGTAAACTTCTTCATGTTGGAAGGTTATCTTGATATGTTCTTGAATGATTCTTGTTATGATATTTTAGGCTTGTTCTTGAAGTGGTTTATGAGATATATGATGAAAGGTTGATGAATACTTTTAGTATGTGTTTAAGAGTGAGTTAAAATAAAGATGTAAATGAAATGAGATGTGTATATATACACATGTGAATATAGATATAGATATATGATATGTATAGTTTTGTTTTGTTACAAATAAGTCATGGTTAATGACAAAGGATGGTTCCCACAAGTCTCCATCGTATCTATACATGTCTAACAACTGATTGAGGGCTGCTAAGATCAATTATTTGGTATGTATATACCAATAGTAAATACGTTTAGAAGTTGGGTATGATACGGGTATAAATACCGAATAAATACGAGTAGAATTCTTGATAGAGTTGAATGAGATTATGAGTATAGCTATCTTTGTTGAGTATAATTATGTTGATATATGTATTTAAGTCTTTCAAAAGTGTATTAATACATCTTAATACAATACATATACATTTAGTTTAAATTAGGGTTTAAGATGTTGAAAAAAATTACATATATGTATATTGTTTCGAAGTCTTTAAGTTAGTAGTCTCATTTTATATATATAACCAATTGTTAATATACTTAATGAAATACTTAAATATCATTTTAACAATTTATAAATATATATATCCATATATATATATATATTCCATTAAATAATTATTACACGTTATGACGTTCGTGAATCGTCAGACAAACTGGGTGGCCAAACGTTTGTATGAAATTCATTTCAAATAGACAAGTCTTAACAAGTTGGATTGCTTAACATGTTGGAAACATTTAATTATGTAAATATTAATCTTATATATATTAGCGGAAAAATCTGGGTCGTTACACATAGTAACCCACTTTTTTACTTATATTAACCATAGTAACCCATATTTATTATACCTCATTTACTAACTTAGGAGTCAACTTTTAAGTATAGTTAGATTAAATGATAGATACATCTATTTTTTTTAACTAGGGGTAAGGCCCGTGCGTTGCACGGTTAGGCCCACGTTTCAATAATTGGATATTTGGATATTCATGAATGGTTAGATAATCGGGTTAGATAGATCCTAATGAAGCATAAGATGTTAATACGTTAATGAACTTTTTTCACTAAATTTAAAGTTGATAAATAGTTTGTAAGCACGACATCAACGCAGACATTGTTAGCAAACGTATATAATAACATAAAATCCTACAGATTCCAAAGTGATGACAATTATTATAAAAGGTTTGATTTAGGCATAAATCAACTCGTTAACAATTAAACATTCGATACTTGCTATCTATGAATAAAATTGCAAAATTTATATTTAATACTTGATCATAATATCAATTCATTTTATCTTAAGTCATACTAAGGATAAAATGTCAAGAATATGTGTTCTGATGTGTTTATAATACTTTAATTGCACTATAGTTGCTTAGTGGCCTAGAGTTTTTTGATAAATACGTAATATTAAAGTTTTCGTTATATTATTGATTTTTGTTTGTATAGTCAGTACTTTGAGTTATATGTAGCTAAGCTAAATTTAAAAAATCTAGATTTCTATACGATGTACATAGAAAAATAAATCAAATACCTATAATGATACAGTTATTAACATATATTCTATTTAAAGAACATTCGTGTGCAATAATAAATATTCTAGTCATTACTGATTATTACACGTATGTAAAAATGTATCATTTGTATGACATATGAATTTTCTTACTGTAGTATCTTTTAACATCGTCGTAATTTATATTTTCTTACTTTCGAAACCGACAAATGAAACAATCATGGTAGTATATACAAACAATTTATTTATTAACTATTAACTATGATAAAGCTCGAATGTTTTTAATTATTATAATATAATACTTATAGAAATCAAGAAAACAAAAAGAATGTTATTTGTTTTACCCATCTGACGTTTAATATAGATATAATTATATATGTACTCAATCTTTATATTACGTAGTACTTCTTATCTTTTTTATAATGATTAAGAGTAACATATATGAAATGAACTACTTATTATTATAATATAATATTTATTATTATTATTACTATTATTATTATCTTTTTTACCAATTATTTTATATATTTATTTATGATGATTAACTTATATATATGTACTCAATCTTTATATTGCTTCATATCTTTTTTTATCATAATTTATTAATTAATACTCCATACTTTATTAAAAAGTAACACACATGAAATGAACCATTAATTATTATCATTTTATTTACTATAAAACTTTTATAACATTGCACGTCTTGACCCACGTTAAAATGAGTACTCATATTAGAAATACACATATCAGCCAAAATGCATGGGTTTAAATATACTCCATATGTTATATCATAAATATTCATGAAACGAAATGAAAAGTTGAACTTATAGGGTCTTATTGTGTCAACCACGGATTTGTGTCCGAATTTGAGGCAAAATATACAATTGCTACTCTAGATCTCCATGAATGCGAACCATGTTTCAGGGTAAGAGAATGAAGGCATAAGTAGACATTAAATTTAAATGGAATAATTGTATCAAATGAACACGGCGTCGATAATACAACATACATATAATACTCAACTAAAAGTATAATGTTTTATGTAAAGTGTAATTTGTTGTATGAAGTTTTATGTAATATGTAATAACGATTACATAATTAAAGTACGAAAGGCTAAGCGAGGGGTTAAAATAGTTACGTACTATTTAAGATGTTATTAATGAGATTAAGATGAGTCCAAATGTACGCGAAAGCTAGGTTGTTCATCTTTAAGGTGGTAATGCAAATGTTACTTACAAATTTAATGAGATTAGTGACCGTTAGGGGAATCCAAAAGGTGCATAAGTAATTACATCATCAATAAAAAGTGATCAGTTACAAAACTAATGAGATGAGTAAATGATTACTGGAAGTCAACATAGACGTGGGCATTGAGTTTCTGATCATTGCGTGATAATGAGTAAGAATAATAAAACCAATAGGAAAGAAACATAGCAAAAGTTACTATGTGAATGTGCAATGTAGAGAACTATATGATCTTTTGCTTAACCTTCATCATTTTTAAGCATCCCTATGGTTATTTAACATGTTAAAATGATAAATTTGTTCCAATTAGCAATTGCCTCTAAGAGAATAAATGAAGATGATACAGAAATGAAAAGAGACGCAAAACGATCCTAATACATATAAGTATACCAACACATCCAAACAATAAAAATATATATTATTGATAAGTTATGATTCATATAATTTTCAAGTGAATTTAAAAAGAACCTACGATTATTAAATCCAAAACAATTATCTATCAACAAATTTTATAAAATATAAGATGATTTAAAAATTGAAAGTAGCAAAGTTTGTTAACATCTATTAATGTTAACATCTATTATTATTATTACCACTATATACTAATGGGGACCACACTTTTGGTCGTTTTTGCCCCATTCCTACCCAATTTTGGGTAAAAACGACAAAAGGGGAAAAAAGAGGAGAAAAACCCAAACACCCCCTCAAGCTATTTCAAATTTTAAAATTAGGTCCCCATATCAAGGGAGTAAAATGAAACTTATTATTTTAATTAAAAATCTTATTCAAACTTCACCCGTATTTTTAACGAGACATATCTTTCCGCTCGCCTCGCGTTAAATTTTTCGAACCCACCGTTCAACTCAAAAAAATCTTGCGAACACAACGGGACTAACTATACGTGAAACGAACACTTCTAAAAAAACGCTAAATACCTCGGATATATTCAATACATATACACACACCTAGGTACTAACTACGTGTATCAAAAAACACCCGTAGCAAAACGTTTTTACTTCTGTAGATACATAACGCTCCGTTAACTATAAATACGCAACCCGAAAGGCCCCGCGGCATCGCACGGGCCCATTTTACTAGTTAATACTATTGGGTATATAATGTTATAACAAACTAACCAAACAAAATCAGAATTTACATCCAAAAAATATGTATGAGAAAACTAAATTTTTTTTTTTTGCTTGAATGAGTATATCAGGAAAAAGTTAGTATGATCATGTATTACATACACAATAATATAAATTTAGAATTAATATATGCGACATGATCTAACATACATATATAACTCATAATTTGTTAGCTCGTACTGAATGAGGTTGTCTTTAAGTACGTCTCTAAATAAACTCCAATGAAAAAATAGCGTTTTCTTGTAACAAATGACATAAAGTAAGTAAATAACACAATTACGATTAGAAATACATATCAATATTGAATTTGTTTTTAGAATATTCAAAGGATATTTACTTTTAATAATCAACCATTCAGTATCATCATAATCTCCGTTAATTATTTCACCTTATATGGTAGACACCTACAACACGAATTATTGGAAAGAATGGTATAAACTTATACGATTTATGAGAATAACAAAAAAATATGGCCATTGTAATGAAAACTAAAACTTAAAGAGACCCAAATATAAAACATACTAAATGCAATATACTAATAATTCATATTGGAGTTAAACTGGGTACTACAATTTTGCAATGAAAAATATAAAACATGTGAAACCAAACATAAAACTATAATTATCATATACCGTTCTCGAACTCTGTCCATGTTCACCTTCGTATATCTACCAAGACCTTCAAATTTCTACCACTTCTTATATCCTCACACACATTAAAAATCTATCGCTTGAATTAAACAACGCTTCTCGGATTGATTATATAAATATGGTTTGCAATGTTTATATAGTAAAAGAATGCCTTCACAATTCATTTGTTAATCATTTATTGATCGTTTAATTTGCTTATGAACAAAACTTATGTAATCGATTATTAATGCAATGATGAATGGTTTTAACTTTTGAATTATCACTTTATTAATATGTATAATAATAATAATAACTATTTTTTATAAATAAAGTGAGTTTTTTTACTGAAATTAATGGTGCATATTTATTGACCCTGGAGTCACTATTTAGTTAGTTATAGATATCTACAACTTTCACCCTTGGTGATATTAGGTGGTGTGAGTGCTTCATTTGTTTTTGGAAGTATAGTTAGTTGCAAGGGGCAGAAATAAATAAGTAGGGGTATGCGGCACCTGTCCAATAAATTTTTAGTTTTTTAGGGGAAATAATTTGGATATTTTTATTTTGTCTCTAATGATTTTTTTGCTAAAAAATCTCCATATTTTACCCTTAAATCATTCATATTTTGTTCAAAAGTCACCATACTGTGCCAAAAAACCCTATATTTTGTCCAAAACCTCCATAGTTTGCCTAGCTACGCTTTTAGTTTTTTTCCGCAAAAGGTGAAAAAAATTTGTGGTTCCGCCAATGGTCAGTTGTTAGTCTCAGTTGGACTTCATTGTTCGTGTTTCTTTGTTTTGGTTTTGTCGTGGCGACTTTGTTGTGGACTCACCATTTTGTTTTTTCTCCATATCGGGTTTTAGCACCAAGCGGCTTAGATGATTGTGATCATTGTGTTCATTTTATTTGACACTTAGAGATTTTCTCACTCTCCTTCTATGGATTTAATATGTATTTAGAATTCACATACATCTTCTGTTCTGTTTTGTCCTCGAGGCTTTACCTCTTGAGATTAGGGGGTGGAGTTTGGTGTCTTTGCAACAAGGATTTATTTTAGTATTTCAGAGGTAGGTTGAGATCTATTCATTGTCTTCAGAGACGTATATATATACTAGTGAAATAACCCGTGAAACCACGCGTTTGTTTAAGCGAATCAGTTTAATGATATGTTTTAGGTATTAAGTGAACGTAAATGCTAAAGTTATTTAGTTTAATGACCCGTGGAACCACATAATCCGACTAAGAAACTCGCCAACTGAACATTTCGTCAAACACCTAAAATGCATATTGAACAATCTACATCCATTGGTTGTCATTTTAATTTAAAAGTGTAATTTAAAATATAAATTTAGAATTTATTTTCTTCTACCTAGCTTTTATACCTTCTCGTACTCAATTTAAAATAATTAATTAAAATAATTCAAAATTATTTAACTTTAATAATTAAAATAATTATTAATAAGATTTAATAATAATAATTAATTAATAAGATTTAATTTTAATTTAAAATTATTTAAATTAATGACATCATCCACCATGCTTAGATTTTTTTCTTTTTCTTTTTAATTTTTTCTTAACAAATGAATTAGCCTAATAATGACATCATTATAGGATTTTAATATTAACTATATAGAAGATAGAAGATAGAAGATAGATAGATATATTAACTATATTATTTTTTATTTTTTATGTTTATTCAATTAAAAAAAAAACATTTTTCTCATATGACATAATCAGCCAAAACCTTCGATAAATTTCCATAAACCCTCATCGTCCCTCCCCTTTCACCTAGATTCAAAATTCAATTAAACTCCAGAATCATCAACAATGGCCGGCTTCTCATTTTCCACAAATCCTCCAACCACCTCATCATCGTCACCACCACCTCCATTCCCATTCGCATCATCATCTTCATCATCCTCACCTTTTTCGTTTTCCTCAAACCCTAGTTCATCCCCTTCTCTATTCACTTCATCCACAACTACAAACCCTAACCCTAACCCTACATTCGGAGCACCAGCATCATCAACAACTCCTTCATTCGGATTCTCATTCGCATCTTCTTCATCTTCCACACCGTCTTCCGCCGCTCCCTCCGCTCCACCTCCGGCGTTTGGCTTCGCCGCTCCGTCAACCACGTCAGCAACTGGTTCGCCGTTGTTCGGAACACCGTCTTCTTCTTCATTTGGCGGATCTGGTATATTTGGATCCAACTCTAGCTCCACCGGTACTACTACTACAACAGCTTCAACTAACTTATTTGGTTCTACTTCAATTACAACTAGTACTGTTGCTTCACCGTTTACTTCAACCGCATTCGGTGCATCATCAGCAGTAGCATCAACAGGTTCATCTTTTCCTAATTTATTTGGATCATCATCTTCGATCTCGATTTCGAGTACAGTTACAGCAGCGTCTAATCCGTCTTCAGCGCCAGGGTTTTCATTTTCTAATGTTTCAAGTGTGAGTTCAGTTACATCAACTGTTTCTTCAGCTCCTAGTTATTCATTTCCAAGCTCTGGTGCATCTTCTGGTTCTGCACCTGCTCCATCATTCTCGTTTTCGACTAGTTCAGCGTTGGGGAAATCGACTGGTGCTGGTTCATCGTTGAGTACTGCTGGTAGCTTTTCGTTTACAAATGTGGCATCATCAACTGGGCTTCAGTCGTCTCTAAGTTTGGGTTCTGGTTTTATAACAGGTTCCTCACCAGTGACTGCAGCCGTTACGGCTAGTGCTGCTTCGACTCCTGCCTTCTCTGCGTTTGGGGCACCATCATCGGCTAGTACTACAGCATCTACAACTAGTGCTGGAGTTTCTGCTCCTGCATTCTCTGCATTTGGCGCACCATCTTCGGCTAGCACTACAACGTCTACAGCTAGTACTAGAGTTTCTGCTCCTGCATTTCCAGCATTTGGTGTGGCGTCTTCAGCTAGTACTACAACTTCTACAACTGCTGGATCCGTGCCTAGTTTTGCAAGCCCTACTACTGTTGCTTCATCATCTAGTGAAACGTCAAGTTCTTTTTTGGGATTTCAAACATCATCACAGCCACAGTCGACTGCTGCTCCATCTTTGTTTAGTAAGCTTGTTAGAATAAATTTTCAGTTGTGTGCGATTCTAAGTTAATGAAAGTATCCAATATGTTGTATATATGTGAATGATTGCACGTGAATCCATATAACAACACCTTTTGGAGTTTGTCTTATGAATAGTCTTAAGTTGTATTGACGTCATAGTAGCAATGAAATCCCATGTATGATGCAGAGAAAACGCATGCTAGATAAACTTAACATTACATGTTTTACCAACTGAAGTATATGTTTCCAAATAACCTGTCTAGGCATACTAAAAGTTTTTTAATCATGAATATCATAGATACGTTTCCTACCTAAGATAATGCGTGATCGAATGAAATTACATGTTTATTTTTGATATACTCTAAAATAGAGTAAGTTAATAAATTTACTTAATTAGGGTGAATACAAGCAACGTTTGTGTCATGACATGCTCGTGATAGTTTTGTAAAATATCTATTGAGTTATTAACTAATACAGAGAATCTTACTAGTTTTTGGCCTCAGATTCTAATTCTACACAAACTATGGATTTTGGACTAACACAGAATCCCTCTAGCATTAATTGATTTTTTCAGTTCTACTAACATATTGTATGCTTTCTCTACCTCTACCCCAAGGTCTCTTTTTTCTTTTTTTAAGAAGTTTTTCTCTAGTTTGCATAAAGTACTGTGATATATCTCATATGTCTCCTTCAGCATGTTCCTTCTAAATTGTTATCATCAGAGTACAGATATAAAAATATCCGTTTCAAACTGTTGAGAAACTATAAATCAAATGAATTGGGTAAACATTACCAGTTTGCTTATAACTCAGATATTAAAATGTGTATTAGATATTGTTGATGTGGTTATCTTTCGAGTCATGATTTGTTAAATACTACGTAGAGAATTGCTGTTGTCTTTTGCGATGCATGAAGTTACCTAAATTTACTCTTTCTAGAGTCTATATGGTAGAAGTTCACAATGCCTTCGGGTGATTTCTTATCATGTGAAGCTACTCATGTGAGAATGAGCACATATCCTCATATGGTTTTTGAAAGACAAAATATATAGCCATCAACTAACTTATTAGCTGGTTATGTTTTGTAGTATTTTCTCTGCAAACTTCTTATATTCACTCTTAATTGGGATTTCAAGTAATGTCCTTATGTTCTTTATCACATATTATGGAGAGCGTTTCAACAATTTTAACTTATTTCATGGTGTTCGATGAATTTTGGCTGTCTTTGTGCAGATTACTATGGCTTACTTATTTTGATAATGCCCAACTACCTGTTTGGCCCAATGTATTAAATTTTTTTATATTAGTTATTGGTTTTGGACCATCTTCACTTCTAACATGTATTTTTGTGTCTAAAATCTTTCTCCAGGTGCTTCTGCTTCCACAACAACCACTTCGACTGTTACAACGACTACTGCTCAAACGTCATCTGCACTGGTTGTATCTTCCAGCAGTGGGTCAGTCATCAATACAATCTCATAATGGTTTTTAAATGTGCATAAAGCTGATGACCTTCTTATGTACTATATTTAAAGTATACAATACTTAATCTCAAAGATTATATTTTGTTTTACTATTGGTATACAAATTTAAATTATAATGAATAAAGTCGATGATGAAGTGATTTTCAGATATAGTGTAAAATGATTTCATATGGTTCTAAAGCCCTGATTTTTATGTCAAATAGTTTATATATTGTCTTATCAGTAAAAACTTCCACGTATTACATAACTTGTTTGCAAGATTAATCTCTGTGCACTTCATGTCTAACCTGAGCCTTCTTGCCACCAGGACAACTACAAGTGTCAGCACACCTGTTGCCTCTGCACCGAAGTTACCCTCTGAAATTACGGGAAAGACTGTTGAAGAGGTATTCATACAATTATACAAAGTTCTTGTTATCTCTTGCTATCACTATTTTTGAAATTTGGTTCAAAATTGGCTTGATTATATTTCCTGTAATCGATTAGTCATCCCGTTTTGTCATTTTGCATGTCGACAGCCTTTTGTTTTTCATTTACCTTGGTCGTGTTCTTTTTGGTTGTCTTTCGGGTACTTTTTGGGCGTAGACACTAAATAGAGAAGAGTTGGAAGGAAACTTATTGCTTTTTTATTTTATTCCAACATGAGAACACTGAAAAAGTTTATTAATTTTTCTTTTTCTTTCTCTTTCTCTCCAACTCAAGAATTCATTTCAGTTTCTGATTTAGTAACTTTGTAAATTGCGGTTTTCTCTGTTGCTAATATGAAAACTCTCATTTTTTGTGTTTTCTCTACAGATCATCAAGGAGTGGAATGCGGAGCTCCAGGAACGAACTGGCAAGTTCAGGAAGCAAGCTAATGCAATAGCCGAGTGGGACAAGAGAATTTTGCAGAACCGAGATGTTCTACTTAAGCTTGAGGTGAGTCATATTCTCTCTGATACTTTAGTGGCATAAGTTTGATTTACTAAATGTTTCCATGCAGTCATTAGACCTTCAGTGGACCTAAGATATCCTGAGATGTTGAATTGTTTCTTTGTTGCTGCCTCACATTTATGCTGAGTTGTCCTTTATTCAGGCAGAAGTTGCAAAAGTTGTTGAGACTCAATCAAACCTTGAGCGACAGTTAGAGCTTATTGAGACTCATCAACAAGAGGTATTTTGACGAAGTTCTTGTTTTTTGACTTTTATTGTATAATACATAAGCATGATATTTGGATAACAGTAATAAAAGATTGCTTGTGACTTGATCATTATCTTGTTGAAGATGATTTTATTATATTTAATATTTTAACAATTGCATTTTGTTTAATTAATCTGCTCAGATGTTGTATAGGGTAATCATGAATCACAGTGTTCACTTCTAAGAGTTTCTGGTCCTTTGTGCATATGTTTTTGTTATTTATAATTCACGAATTTACATCAACCTATTCTATAGCTTGTCTTCTATATAATTATTTGGCTATCAGAGTATCATGATACCTACATGAGAAATGATTGCGGCTGAACATTGAGATAAAGATAGATTTATACGCATGGAAATGAACATATGATAAATATAAGTGAGAAATCATCTATGCCATGTGTGAGACGATGAATGTATTAGGCCCAGCTTCAAGTTGATTTTTAGGTCTTTTCATCTTTACTCGACTATATATAGTTCCTGTTACTTGCTACATCACTTAGGTTGACAAGTCTTTACAAAGTGTGGAAGAAGAAGCGGAGAGAATATACAAAGACGAGCATGGTCTACTTCTTGATGACGAAGCTGCTTCGACCAGGGATGCAATGTGAGTACTTCACTTATTTCAATCTATACGTAATAATGTTATGCTGGTCACATGTTTTATTATTATTAAAATTGATTATTAATATCATAATCATAATCACCATCATCATCTTAACTTCAGGTACGAGCAGGCTGAATTTATTGAGAGAGAAATGGAACAGATGACAGAACAAATAAAATCTGTTATCCAGACTCTCAATGCCAATCAGGTGAAGTTTTAATAATTTCAATTAAGCCCTCTCCTTCCCTCTTTAAAATCAAATTATTAATTACTATGGATTCAAATCTCGATGGCTTTTTTCTTTTCAAATTTATTTATTCCTGTTACTTGTATTTACTGAAGTATACAGTCAAATGAATGTGTTCAGACTGTTAGTCAATATATGATACATTCTTTTAGTAATTTTATATGATTGAAAATCTAACTATGAAAGGATATTGTATTACACCTTTGGGTTGATGTTTATACATTGTGTGTCCCATTTAGGCTGGAGAACTTGAAGTAACCGATGGTATGACCCCGCTAGATGTCGTTGTTCGTATCCTTAACAACCAATTAAGTTCGTTGATGTGGATCGATGAAAAGGTTAGGCTTTTTCTAACACACATTCAATCTTGTAATTCATTGCTATCCATCTATTATTGGTTGATGCTGGTAGTGCATTCTTTCTAATTTATTTATATTTTCTGTGAAAATGTGTCAATTTGGGTTATGTTTGATTTGTATTGGGTAAAATATAAATTAGGTTAAGGTAATGGGTCAACAGGCTGAAGTTGTTTTTAAGTATAATTTGTTTTTGACGGATTTTTATTTAAAATATATATCTTGAACAGTAATTTATATATATATATATATATATATATGATATATGAAATTAGCTATTCTATTCTATATAAAAAGTACTTTGGGTATGAATGTTTCAGGTCAACCCCTGTTTTTCTGTAGTACAAGAAATCACCTTTTTGACACAAACAAGTGTTGCCTCGTCACTATACCACCTGAGCGACCCATTTTACCACATTATGTTCCAAAAAACCTCTCATTTCCATATTGCATTGCCTTTAATTAATAGTCGAGAGATGGCAACTTTGACGCACATATCTTAATATGGGCCGAGTTGCTTCATTTAGCTGCAACCTTCGAAACTTAAAACCTTAATTATTGTGCTTACAGGTCGATTTTATGTCTAAGGTCCACTCTTCTGTATATCACTAATAACTTTCAAAATCACTTATTGAATAAGATTGACAAGTCAAGCTTACCTCCTTATCAAAAGGTTAACCGTGACAACTGAATGTCTTTAATTCATTCTGCCACCAACTATTTAGCGTCTTTCATATAAAAGAGTCCCTGTGTCTGTCTGAAACCTAACATTCGTTCTATTCTACTTTAATTGCAAACATTATCTACTTGCTATTTTCTATAACACAATATTGAAATGCTAATTTCTTGTCGTAATGTTTACCAGGCTGAGGAGTTCTCTTCACGTATTCAAAAGATCGCAAAACAAGGTTCTGCTGCTGATCGAGAACTGATGGCCCCAAAGTTCTGGCTTTCTCGATAGGTGTATACGTGTGTCGTATAATTTTTGTTGATTTGAATACCAATTGTTGGCAAAATCAGGCATCAAGCTTGTGGTTCTTTATACGCGTCACCTCCAATTATAATCCTATTTAGATAGATTGTTTCAATATGTGAACCAGTCACCTGAATATCTGTTATTGATGAATTAAGTTGCGGATTTTCTTATATTAAAACTTTTGCTTTGAAATTTTCTCTTTCATGGTGAATTGCTTATTTACGTTTTGATGGTAGCTTATCCTTCTTGATTATTAGTCATCATATGTGTATATTTATATCAGCAAATTGGTTATTTATCCAGGTTGTGAAAGTCGTGAATCGGAAATCAGTCGATTTTGACCTTATTGTGATTAATCTGCAGGGCCATCCCCGGTTCAATATAAGAAAGTAGGCCTTGTGTATAAGAAAGTTTCCTTTTATATATGATAAGTTCAATAATATTAGAAAAACATCATAAGTAATGGCATCAGTTAAAACATCAGTTGCAAAAAACGCAATGTCAATTTAAAATAGTTATATCTTTAGATTTTTAAGTGTAAAATCCTTAAAAAATAAATATACTCAGTATTTAATTATCGGCGTTATATTTTGGACCTTTTTGAATATTGGATCATGTACAATTGCACACTTTGTACCTTCCGATATTCAGCTCAGTTAATCCCCCAAGTCCGAGACTAGTTGGGATTAGTTGGATATTGATCAACTTGACTTTGACTGTGTGAGTTACGTTGTCTTAACAAATTTGACTTTAACCGATTAAATTGAATTTTTGACAACTTTAATCGAATAAATCGGCCAGAGACAAATCGGATTCTTGACTAATTGGCATAGTAATCAGATACTTTAAACTCTCTACTAGTTGGCAAATCTCGACTAGTTGGCATAGTCGAGGAAGTTGACTTAGTCAGGAACTTCTATAACAATGTTATTAATTTAAACTGAAGAATTATCAAAATTGATAGATAACAGAATATGCCCAAGAGGTCTCTTAGTACGATGGATATTAATTAAAACTGATTTTTTTTTAACACTAGTTCGAGATCACCCAGGGAGACTAAAAGACTGACTTTTATTCATATTCAATTCATTAGGCTAGCATGAAACTAAGAAAGATATATGTGCCTACTAAATCACCCTAGCGTTCATCTTCCGCAGTTGCATAACACGCCCCCAACTGCTGCCCAGGAAGAAATCCGGCTCAATCCGAGGGCATGGGCGGTAAAACCCCCTCTCCGACTGCCCCCGCAACGCGATGTGCGGAAGGCACCCTTGAGTGGAATTCAAGGGTTAATGGGCAACCTTGTGTGCAATGTTGCACTTCACGGGAGTCGAACTACTGACCTCTTGCTAAGAGAGACATACCACTATCACATGAGCTACAACACAAGGTTGCTGATGTATTGTCTTGGCAGGATTTCTTCAATTGAGTCGAAGATAAAGTTGAAGAAAGCACTTCACACGTCAGCGATGACAAATGTTCTTATAAGAACATAGTACAACAAATGCATATTGTTATCCCGCCCACGTAGTTGGCACCAAAACGATACTTAGAACTTTGGAACTCATCATGTCAAGTCACTTTGCTCTCACAGGTACTCAATGTTTGTCTTTATGTAACATTTTGTGATGTGATTAGATGACTTTATGTGGATCTCACTTTAAGTACAAAAACTAATTTTGAAAACTAATACATGCTTATGCTTTTAAAAACTACTGTAATTTTGAAGAAATTGTAACTCCCTCTTAACTTTCCGTTGCTATCATGTGGATCAATAATATTATATTATACTATATATCATTACATTACAAACTATGTCATTAGTGTTCATCCTAATTTTTTATTTTTTAAACCAGATAATTTTAGTTCATATTACTCTTATTATCGAGTTAATGTGCAAAACGTTCCCCGGCTTGGATGGTCGGAGTTGCTCAATTGTTAACGGAAACACACTGGTTCGAGTCGTAACGTGCAATTGTTTTTTTCATTGTTCCATTGTTCTATTTTTCCATTGTTTCAGTGTTTCCCTGTCCCATTCGATCTCATTTAATCTACACCCATAACTCTAAGACTACTCTTATCCATGACAACCGTCATACAACCACATTGTGCCACATCAGCAACTTCTTCCTATCACTTAACACATCACACTCCCTAATATTCATGACATACCTTTTCACAATAAAATGGACAAACCAAAATTAATTAATTAATTAATACAATGTACCACTTTTTATCAGTAATGTACATCAAAAAAGGATTTGGGCTCCGTCATCAAATATGCTATCCAACGACATTGTGTACCACGGTCTTCCAACGAATCTACTAATCACCAACATTCATATCCATATATTAATGATATATCATTTGAAACTTGGGATTTACTGTTCACGTTATTTTTTTATTGTTCCATACCACATTTTTTTGGTTAAACAATAATTTTTTGTTAATGGCATTTTCAACTACGGACAATTAATTTGTAATTCACTTATCCCATATGATAATTAATGCACCAAGTCTCAACATAGGCAAATTGTTGTTTGTCCCACTCAAGCTACAAAAACTTGAGTGGAATTTAGTAGATAGGAGGAGTAATAATTTTTTGTTAATGGCATTTTCGACTACGGACAATTAATTTGTAATTCATTTATCAATTAATGTACTAAGTCTCAACATATGCAAATTGTCGTTTGTCCCGGTCAAGCTACAAAAACTTGAGTGGGATATACAATATTGATATATTTTGATTATTCATAGCATTAAGAGGATGGATCAAGCGAATATACATTGATTCGGGGGCGATCATTGTGATCCACTGATCCCCATGCATCATGACGTCAACAAATTATTCGAGTTTCATTACCCTCGTATAAGGGCATAAATAAATTTCATCTATTCTTTAAGGGTCTAACTTAAACTTCACAATATTTACAAGTTAAACCCCTCTTTCATTTCCCAATTCCATCCAACGATCTTCATCTTCTTCGTAGTAACAACAAACCAGTGTTTGTAGGGTTTTTCACTACTCCATCAAAACCCTAACCACCATGTCACAATCCAAATCCTCAGCAACGCGCTTACTGTACACCCTCCTCCGTTCATCAATCTTAATGATACCGCAACCCGCATGCGCACCTCATATGCATGCGGGCGCTTAATAGTATGCGTATGCGTGTGCTTGTGTGCGGTATGCGGTATGCGGATTGTATCTGATTCCTTTGTTCCCGGTACGGCGGTTGCTTAGCTGTCAAGTAAATATCTTTTCCATAATTATATCCGTGATTCGGGGGAGTCAGTTATGGATGAGATTAACGTGATCTGGGACGGTTCTAGAATTAGGGTTTGCCTATAAATACAACCCTAATCATCATTTACCAGACACGGCATATTACGTAACTATCGCACACGAAATACATTACGCAAAACAGCATCATTCAGCATCTCTTCAAGGTTAACAGGTTAGTCTTTCGTAAGCTAGTACCTACGACCTTATTTGGGGCCTCTTGATCGACGACCGTTATCAGAGGTGGACTTAATCACTTGGCCACCCCGCCGACATCATCATGTCGGCCAGGGTTATTCACGGTAGCCGGACCGGAGAGCCACGTTTTAAGATCCTTAAACCCCTCCTTATGTATTGAGCAGGCATATTAAACCCCACGGTTAAAATATGCATGATCAAGTGGTGCTTTCATTGAGAGTCGAATTAATTCAAGACTGTTTAATTGCTTTTTCTTTTAAGGTTTTGAATTGTATGACTCGTTATTTACAAAATTTTTAAATTTTTTCTTTAACAGTATCATGACTTCCGAGGAATCATCGGAACATACCCAAACAGATGTTCAGAACGCACCGTCTGGTAGTCAACATACACCGGTTATGACTACGGGGGCCGCTATTCAGGCGGGGTACACGATATACCCTCCACCTATATCCGGCGAACCTTTTCAGAGGTACAAGCCGATATATTCAGACGGGGTCACACCGCCAAGAGCAAACTCACCAGTCACAACCACGCGGCTGGACTTTTCGTCAGTGGATCCAAGGGTCATCTTTGCAGGCACTAGCGGTGGAACAACGGGGCTGCATGTGGTTTGCTGCGGCCAGGTACCTATTTACAGTACCACTGTTTCAATACCTCTGCATACGCAGAGCATTCAGCAGAATTCGTCATTTACACCGTTGCAACCTTGGCAACCACCGCGCCCAGTTTCACAATTTTTAACTCCTGCGGATGCGCAGGCGTTACTTAATAGTTGGGGATTTGGTGTCATCCCAGATGCAAACTCTCATTGGGCGCCGATAACAGCGCAGCAGCAAAGCACAGCGCATACAGTTGGGCTTTTAAGTGTGTATCCTCAAGTTTCGCAGATATCTGCGCCACAGGTTTCGCTTCCTTTACAGCCACCTGTGTACTCTGCGTCTTCAAGTTATCCCTCTTTTCCAACGCAGCAGCCTTGGTTATATCCGCAGACGCAGGGTCAACCTTGGCAAAATGTTCAAGGGCAGGCAAATCTTGCAAGTCAATTCATGCAGGCCGCACCTCCTGATATGGTTCACTTATTTTCACAACCTGACTTTGTTCAGGACATGATGAAGCGTTTCTTTGCAAACTTGAAAGGGGATCCTGTTAAACCACCCTTCGAGCTACCGACTACCTTTGACAAGTTTCCTCCGCATATATCCGCATACCCGTTTCCATCAGCACCAAAGATACCTAGCACGTTGGGTACTTACAATGGCCTGACCGATCCAGATGATTTTTTACAGCGTTTCGAAGGCGCAATGCGCACTCAAGGCTGGGTGGATCCGGTTGCGTGTCAGATATTTCCTATGACACTACAGGGTATTGCTCGTAAGTGGTTTAATAAGTTGCCGGCGGGTAGTATTGCCGGGTTTATGGATCTGCGGACAAAGTTTTTGCTGCAATATCAGAATCAGAGACCACGCAAGCGCACTCACATTGAATGCCATGACATCGTGCAGAAGTCCAAGGAATCTTTGGGCGAATTTCTCACAAGGTATACTAATGAGTGCCTGCGTATACCAGATCTCAAACCAGAGCAACAGATTTCCGGACTCATACATGGTATAAACTCAGAACGTCATCCAACACTGGTAAGGCGTCTGCGCCATACAGTCCCAACAACTTATGCTGAGGCGCTTAATGAATGCCACGACTATATGCGGAGTGGCGAAGATAATGACATTCCAACAGCTAGCTCACGCAACGAGAGGAAGGACGATGATGATCGTTCGCGCGATCAAAATCGTGGTAACAACTCTCGTGGAAGGTATCCTAGCGGTGGTCCCATCAGGAATGATAAAGGGAAATCAAGTGGCAATTATCGAAACAATAATCAGCGCGGCATCAATAATCAGAACTATGCGCTGCTTAAAAGTTTGTCCAAAACGCCAAAAGAAATTTTGGCAACCGAACCGGTGTGCGCGACCTTTGCGGTCCCAACTCCGCTTACGGAATTTGGTAAGCGGGACAAAACAAAGTATTGTGAATTTCATGACGATTATGGTCACGACACCAATCGGTGTAAAAACTTGATGGAACGGGTTCTGGAGGCGCTTCGCGCGGGCAAATTGGATCATCTAAAACCACCTAAAAAGGACAAGGGAAAGGCCGCAGAAGAGGCTTCGAAGTCTAAGACTTTCGCGTGGCAGAAAGTTGACAAAGCGAAAAATGCCGACTTAACCATTAACATGGTTGACGCAGAGAAAATCAGCCAGCGGAGAAGGTACAATGATCACCAAGATTGGGAGCTTCTCCCAATCACTTTCCCTCCTGTAATGTCAATTGATTCTATTAATGAGCCCATTATCATCAAGTGTCGCATCCCTGATTGCGGAATCCAGGTTAAGTGCATGCATGTTGACACTGGCAGCGGTGTCGATATTATGTATGAGCATTGTTATCGTTTCCTTCCGGTAGAAGTCAAAGCGCAGTTACGCCAGCCTGATATTACGCTATCAGGGTTTTCCGGAGAAAACTCGTGGCCGCTAGGCCGAATAGAATTAATGCTAGAGCTTGCGGATGACAGGAACCCGCAGATGATCAGGCATGAATTGGTCGATTTTTATGTGGTTCGTTCAACTTCACGATATAACGCACTGCTAGGGAAAACTTCATACGGCGTTTCAACATCATACCATCGGTAGTGCATGGTTTGATCAAGTTTCCCACAGTAGGAGGCGTTGCCACGGTTGCGTCACATCAAACAACTGAGTTGTGTGGCTCAGTTGCGCCTATAAGCACTCCTAGCGTGGGAGAACAACTGGCAAATTGTGCAGTCATAGCAAATCGCTTGCATCCGGATAAGCGAATTAAAATCGGCGCAGGCTTGTCAGCCGAAACAAAGGCCAAATTGCATGGAATTTTGTCCGCAAACGCAGATGTTTTCGCGTGGCGTGAGTCAGACATGACTGGGGTTCCGCGTGATATTGCGGAACATAAGTTAAATGTTAATCCATCATTGACACCCGTTAGGCAAAAGAAGCGGCATATGGCTCTAGACCGCAGTGATTGGTTGTGCGCAGAGGTGGACAACCTTGTCAAAGCAAGCATTCTGCGGGAAGTGCGTTATCAGACATGGGTTGCAAATCCTGTATTGGTAAAAAAGGCTGACGGTAACTGGAGGATGTGCGTTGATTTCAAAGATATTAATAAGGCATGTCCCAAGGACAATTACCCTCTCCCGGAGATAGACTGGAAGGTAGAATCACTATCGGGATTTAGGTACAAGTGTTTTCTGGACGCATACAAGGGTTATCACCAAATCTTAATGGCTGCGGAAGATGAGGACAAGACTGCTTTTTGTAACAACCCAAACCAACCCGCGATTAAACCATGTAAAATTACAACAATAAAAAAAAATTTGCTGGACTGCCACCTGGCGCGGCGCGCCATATAGGCCGCGCGGCGCGCC
The DNA here is from genome assembly GCF_046630445.1 of Rutidosis leptorrhynchoides. NCBI lineage: Eukaryota > Viridiplantae > Streptophyta > Magnoliopsida > Asterales > Asteraceae > Rutidosis > Rutidosis leptorrhynchoides. Next base: position 476,543,535 of record NC_092333.1, on the reverse strand, counting down.
AAACCTGACTGTCCGGAAAGTCTTTAAATGCGAAAATGTTTGACTAGTTCCCGACATATTTAGACAAAACGCTTTTAACCGCATGTTCAATATATGAAAACTAGCGCGTTCCATTAATAAAATTTAGTTTACGAAGAGGGGCCCACGTTGACCCAAATTACCCCTTAAGTACCAAAATACAATTTTCGACCATAAGACTTTTAATACAAAACAAAGCCGAGCATGGCGATTGGGGATACGCTACCCAATCCTAATAAATCCAAAAACAAGCCTTCTACGCAAACTATGCAAGTCCTCTAATCCTCGCGCTTACCCGAGCCACCATCCGCATGCAATCTATAAAAAGAGTCAACAACGAGAGGGTAAGCTAACGCTTAGTGAATGATAATATACTACATACATATATATGTATAAAATGGACACGCCACAAAATAACAAATACCGCATACCGAGGCATCCATATAAGGCGCTACACTAAGCATACCGTACGATCTCTAAGCAACGAGTTAAAGATACAACAACAATATAAGTTCACCAACGACGATGTGAACAACGCCAAATAGCTACACCCGGAGGGTTAGCTACAACACAACAATACATTAATATATAACAATATAAACGAACAAGGTTAACGCCTTAACCCAATACCGAGAACCAAATACCACAATGAAGATTGGCCGAACTACACGAGCCTTAGTAATCCGAAACCACACGAGATTACTATCTTCACAACATCGAGGTTGGCCGAACTACACGAGCCTTAGTAATCCGAAACCACACGAGATTACTACTTCAATAAGATGACCGAACTACACGAGTCACCATGAATCCGAACTACACGAGATTCATTTGATAAGATGACCGAAACCACACGCGTCATCGTGAATCCGAAACCACACGCGATTCACATCTCCAACTCAAACCCACGGTCACGGGATTATAAAATCCACCACATCGGGGCTACAACATCCAAATCACAATCACGTGTGATAATGTACACACGAACGTGTACTTCGCCAAAGATGGTCAACCAAACGCACAACCGTGCCAATTGGACTTATACAAAAGTCCATCAAGTCCACCTACATGTGAAGTGAGCTCTATAGCCGAGAATCACTCCACCCGACCCGCACCCATCCTACACATACATATGTACATAGGATAATATCACTCACCTTGAAGTCTTGAAGAGTGCTTCCAAGTAATCCGCAACTCGCCAATGGAAAGTACCTATTCCATTATCACAATTACAACAATACACTTAGAGTGGGTTTACAAATCAACCCAATTCGTCACTTAGTGCAATTTCGACCCAAATGCACTTCCAAGCACAAACCGTGCCCAAAACTAACCAATAATCACTAACACAAGTGAGAATGGTCCTAATACGCCAATTAAACTCGAACTCAAGTGTTAAACACGTGTCATACCCATTTTGACACTTAAACCCTAATTTTGACCCATAAAGGTCAAAATCTCATCCTTTACAAGTTTTGACACCTAAACACATTTAACTCGGTTCTATACTTCAACTTAATCCATTTTAAGTTTATAAACATCATTAAATCGCCAATTGGGTCATAATTACCACCGAACCTAATTTGACCCAAAGTCACAATTAGTCACCCAAATTACCCTAAATGGGTTCCAATACTTCCACAATCACTAATCCAAGTGATTAAACTCCAAACCAAAGCCTAATCAAGGCCAAAACGTCATCCAACCCAAAACCCGCCAAGTGACAAGAATAACTAGTCACCATAAACCCATTTCATCACCTAAGTGGGTTACTCAACAAATTAACTCAAAACCCTAAATTGAATATCAAGTTAAACAAATGAAATTCGGAGTTTGAGCTTACCAATACCACCACAACGTAGCTAGGAACGAGGAGAACAACTTTAAAACCCGAGACTTTGAACGATTCGAGCTTCTTCCTCGCCAAAACCTTCAATCTCTCTCTAAGCCTCTCTCTCTCTCTCTAAGAATGGATGAAGATGATGAGTGGATGTGAATGGGATCCAAAACTGATCCAAACTAGCTCATAAGCCTCACAAATCCGGCCCCATGTGATTTTACCCTTTTACCCCTCATTAAAGCAATTAAAAATAAAGAGGGTTCTGTCAGCAGCAATCGGCGCGGCGCGCCCCAACCCTGCGCGGCGCGCAACACAGCTGAACCAGATTCCTTTGCATATTAATTCCATATAAATATTAAACGAAGCCCGATCTCATATGTCTTTTATAAACAAGTATACAAAATAAATATTCGGGTCTTACAACTCTCCCCCACTTAAACTCGATCACGTCCTCGTGATCCTCATCACTTGACCAAACGGACTCCACTCTACGGTCCTCAACATAAGTCCAATCCGACTTTCCTAAGCAATTTTTCCCAATGAATCGCCTTCCACAAGTAAATCGTCACCCGCGATTTATCAAATCCATAATCCGAGCACTAACACCATGCTCATTCCCTAACACTGGGAAAACCCAACCAATCTCATACCGAGATATTAATTCCTTAGTGTACTATTACCGAGTACAACGCTAAAAGCACCCAAGTCCCAACCTAAGGTCAACAACCCGAACCGATGAAGACCGATCCAAACGAATCCTTACGGATAACACCACTCAATAGACATCCCTTGTAGTGCGCAATACGACCAATACGCAACTACCGTAACATCATAATCCAACGGCTAGAACCGATAGCGCCCAAAACGACTATGAAAACGCAAAACCCAAGGTGTACGAAATCAACCATCGTCACACCCGTAACAAACATGTGAGCGAAACACGGCTATCGCCTCACTAATCCCACAACATGGTCCTCACGACCCCACCATCGACGTATAAAACGACCGATAGTTCCTGCAACATGGTCCTTACGACCCTACCATTGGTGTATCAAACAACCAATAGATCACACGACACGAAGGCTGGCCGAAAACACACGCGCCCTAGTGAATCCGAACTACACGCGACTCACTACCTTCACCACAACAACAATCGGGAATGGCCGAACTACACGTGCCATAGTGAATCCGAACTACACGAGAGTCACTATCCCGGAGGAATGACCGAACTACACGAGTCATTTGTGAATCCGAACTACACGAGACTCACTCCTCAATACAATGACCGAAACCACACGAGTCATTTGTGAATCCGAACTACACGAGATTCACTTCCACAACATCGAGGTTGGCCGAACTACACGAGCCTTAGTAATCCGAAACCACACGAGATTACTACCTCAATAAGATGACCGAACTACACGAGTCACCATGAATCCGAACTACACGAGATTCATTCCAATAAGATGACCGAACTACACGCGTCATCGTGAATCCGAAAACACACGCGATCCACAATCTCAACACAGGAATGGTACTCGCATTTCCCACCGGTACTCGCATTTCCCGATAGTGTTACACCATACCGACATAACACTACTCCCTTGATGAAGTCAGCGGACCCCGAAGGTCATGCTCCACCAATCACAACACCGGATGAAGTCAGCGGACCCGAAGATCATGCTTCACCGATCACAACACCGGATGAAGTCAGCGGACCCGAAGATCATGCTTCACCGATATAACACCACGCTCATGACGAAGTCAGCGGACCCCGAAGGTCATGCTCCATCAATCACGTATTCCTATGATGAAGTCAGCGGACCCTAAAGATCATGCTTCATCAAACAACCATACCATAATCAAGCAAGAACCACCTATACCAAACATAGGTACCAAACAATAATTCTCCACAAGAGAACCCGACACACACCTCCCTTAACCGGAGGATTTCACCTTGCTCGCCAAACACGTCCATTATCTCTCAACGAGATTTACCACGTTACCACCTCGGTGATGATTCAAATCCAAACCATAAGTACAATTTATCCGAGATTGTACTCTACCACAAATCGACCCAACCAGGTCTCGACAACATTTTCCGGATCTACCAATAGCATCATCCGAAATCTCACACTAAAACTTCCTCGTGCGGGAGTGTAACTCCCCCACTTAGAACCACGTTCCATATCCACAACTCGTACAACCGCACAATGCTACCACAGGTAGACTTTACCAACAATTGGGCTCACACGACCCATTACCACATCTTGCTCCAACCTTGAGCACACGAAGGATTTTAACCAACCCTTAAACACTTTGTACGAGAAGTGTACCGCAACACAATCGGAGTCGAACACTACGCTAGTAGGTATAAAAGAGGCACCTAATGTCGCGTCACGTAGAATCCCTTACCAACATACATCGAGACCCAAAACACTCGATTCCTCGGGTTTCATCCCACCCGTCGAACCTCATGGTTCATCAACTTCAACACGAGAGCGAACATGCTCTAACATCCGAACACCAAAACCCATTTCCATGGCTTGGTAGAGACATTTTCCAAATACTATGGAATGCTTGGTTACGCCAAGTCTTACGCCCTTCGCCCGTCAATCAAACATCAACATAGGGTACTTCCATTAGGAACGTCACCCATAGCATAACATGCACAACAAAGGCACGCAACTCAAACTCAAACGGCATTTAATAAATAATCAAAAGACATATTTATCAAAATTAAACGTACCTTAACGTCTCATGGCCGCACCCGTCCCCGCTAACTTGGGACATTCCGACTTACGATGTCCTTCCTTTTGGCAATTGAAGCACACCATACCATCACCCTTTGGTACCGAACATTCCCAAGACTTGTGACCCCTCACGCCACAATTGTAACATCTAACCGCACTAGAATCCGACATACCCGTTCGCGTACCACCCGTGCTCACACTCGGACCCTTAGCCCTCTTACTCGGAGCACCATAAGAAATGACCCTTCGCTCACTTGAAGGTTCACCCTTTTTCGATCGTGAATACGACTCGAAACCTCTAGCCAAGTCGAATAATTCCGAAAACGATTTCGCTTGACCCCGGCTAATTTTACTTTTCAAGTCATCATTCAAGGTCCGATAGAAATCTCCCATCAACAAACGATCATTCCCCAAATACTCCGGACAAAAACGAGCCTTCGCCATAAAGGTCGTCTTGAGAGTATTCAAATCCATAGATCCTTGTCGCAAATTTCGCAACTCATTACGCAATTCCCACAAATCGGCCGAAGTCCGGAACTCCTCGAAGAATTCCTCCTTAAAGTCGTCCCACGATAAAGCCATAAACGTCTCGCCACCGACAAGATCAATCTTACCATCCAACCAATCCCTTGCCCTACCCCGCAACAAACTCGTAGCGAGTCTCGTCTTTCTCTCGGGAGGGCAATCAATAGTACGGAAACACCCTTCGACGTCCGAAATCCAAGTTGTGCTTACCAAAGGATCCGGCTTTCCGTCATACATCGGGGGTTTAGTCCTCATGAAGCTCTTAAGATAACGCTCCATTTCACCACTACTTTGAAGTTCGGAATACCTCCTTTCCATTCTTTCTTCTAACGCACTCATTTGCTCCGCAACGGCGGCCGCAACTCTAGTATTAAACTCCTCGTCATTCGTCTCGATCTCGTTTCGCGTCGCCATTCTAAAGAATGCAAAACGATTAGTCCACGAACGTGTAAAACCGTACGCACGACACAGCCCCATCTTGCTAAACACTCATCGTACATCACTTGTTAGACACGATTTGCACCCATAATAAGGTTTGCAAGTTCTTATTACGCACACATGCCGCATCGACTCGTTAGTACAACGACCGTCTCGCTCGATGATATACACAAACATAACCAAAATTCTACGCGGTACAAACACACGCGAGAATTATTATCACAACACAACAACATATTAATAATATCCGCATTACTAATATAAACGTTAGTCAACCTATAGCCAAGGCACTAACCAAACCCATTCCGACCCGTAATCCTACAAGTCCCGCAACAAATTAAGCACACACAAAAGTCTAAGTCTAGGCACCTATCTCAAGTCACCTAAATCCCTTAGACCATGCTCTGATACCACTTGTAACAACCCAAACCAACCCGCGATTAAACCATGTAAAATTACAACAATAAAAAAAAATTTGCTGGACTGCCACCTGGCGCGGCGCGCCATATAGGCCGCGCGGCGCGCCAAACCTGACTGTCCGGAAAGTCTTTAAATGCGAAAATGTTTGACTAGTTCCCGACATATTTAGACAAAACGCTTTTAACCGCATGTTCAATATATGAAAACTAGCGCGTTCCATTAATAAAATTTAGTTTACGAAGAGGGGCCCACGTTGACCCAAATTACCCCTTAAGTACCAAAATACAATTTTCGACCATAAGACTTTTAATACAAAACAAAGCCGAGCATGGCGATTGGGGATACGCTACCCAATCCTAATAAATCCAAAAACAAGCCTTCTACGCAAACTATGCAAGTCCTCTAATCCTCGCGCTTACCCGAGCCACCATCCGCATGCAATCTATAAAAAGAGTCAACAACGAGAGGGTAAGCTAACGCTTAGTGAATGATAATATACTACATACATATATATGTATAAAATGGACACGCCACAAAATAACAAATACCGCATACCGAGGCATCCATATAAGGCGCTACACTAAGCATACCGTACGATCTCTAAGCAACGAGTTAAAGATACAACAACAATATAAGTTCACCAACGACGATGTGAACAACGCCAAATAGCTACACCCGGAGGGTTAGCTACAACACAACAATACATTAATATATAACAATATAAACGAACAAGGTTAACGCCTTAACCCAATACCGAGAACCAAATACCACAATGAAGATTGGCCGAACTACACGAGCCTTAGTAATCCGAAACCACACGAGATTACTATCTTCACAACATCGAGGTTGGCCGAACTACACGAGCCTTAGTAATCCGAAACCACACGAGATTACTACTTCAATAAGATGACCGAACTACACGAGTCACCATGAATCCGAACTACACGAGATTCATTTGATAAGATGACCGAAACCACACGCGTCATCGTGAATCCGAAACCACACGCGATTCACATCTCCAACTCAAACCCACGGTCACGGGATTATAAAATCCACCACATCGGGGCTACAACATCCAAATCACAATCACGTGTGATAATGTACACACGAACGTGTACTTCGCCAAAGATGGTCAACCAAACGCACAACCGTGCCAATTGGACTTATACAAAAGTCCATCAAGTCCACCTACATGTGAAGTGAGCTCTATAGCCGAGAATCACTCCACCCGACCCGCACCCATCCTACACATACATATGTACATAGGATAATATCACTCACCTTGAAGTCTTGAAGAGTGCTTCCAAGTAATCCGCAACTCGCCAATGGAAAGTACCTATTCCATTATCACAATTACAACAATACACTTAGAGTGGGTTTACAAATCAACCCAATTCGTCACTTAGTGCAATTTCGACCCAAATGCACTTCCAAGCACAAACCGTGCCCAAAACTAACCAATAATCACTAACACAAGTGAGAATGGTCCTAATACGCCAATTAAACTCGAACTCAAGTGTTAAACACGTGTCATACCCATTTTGACACTTAAACCCTAATTTTGACCCATAAAGGTCAAAATCTCATCCTTTACAAGTTTTGACACCTAAACACATTTAACTCGGTTCTATACTTCAACTTAATCCATTTTAAGTTTATAAACATCATTAAATCGCCAATTGGGTCATAATTACCACCGAACCTAATTTGACCCAAAGTCACAATTAGTCACCCAAATTACCCTAAATGGGTTCCAATACTTCCATAATCACTAATCCAAGTGATTAAACTCCAAACCAAAGCCTAATCAAGGCCAAAACGTCATCCAACCCAAAACCCGCCAAGTGACAAGAATAACTAGTCACCATAAACCCATTTCATCACCTAAGTGGGTTACTCAACAAATTAACTCAAAACCCTAAATTGAATATCAAGTTAAACAAATGAAATTCGGAGTTTGAGCTTACCAATACCACCACAACGTAGCTAGGAACGAGGAGAACAACTTTAAAACCCGAGACTTTGAACGATTCGAGCTTCTTCCTCGCCAAAACCTTCAATCTCTCTCTAAGCCTCTCTCTCTCTCTCTCTAAGAATGGATGAAGATGATGAGTGGATGTGAATGGGATCCAAAACTGATCCAAACTAGCTCATAAGCCTCACAAATCCGGCCCCATGTGATTTTACCCTTTTACCCCTCATTAAAGCAATTAAAAATAAAGAGGGTTCTGTCAGCAGCAATCGGCGCGGCGCGCCCCAACCCTGCGCGGCGCGCAACACAGCTGAACCAGATTCCTTTGCATATTAATTCCATATAAATATTAAACGAAGCCCGATCTCATATGTCTTTTATAAACAAGTATACAAAATAAATATTCGGGTCTTACACTTTTCATACGCCGTAGGGTATTTATTGTTACACGTTCGGTTTAAAGAATGCTGGCGCGACCTATCAGCGTGTAATTGACGCAACATTCAAGCACCAAATCGGTAGAAATCTTGAAGCGTACGTCGACGACTTGGTAATTAAAAGTAACACCGAAGAAGACATGCACACGGACATCCTAGAAATATTTGCATCTCTGCGCAGGATCAACATGAAGCTTAACCCGCTTAAATGTAGTTTTGGGGAAGAGGAAGGCAAGTTTTTAGGTCATGTGGTGACAGCGCGGGGTATCAAGGCCAATCCCAAAAAGATTGAAGCCATTGATAATTTGCCATCTCCGAAGACAAAGAAAGATGTGCAGAGTCTAACGGGGAAGCTTGCGGCTATCACGCGGTTTCTGTCGAAAGCCGCAGAACGACAGTTACCATTCTTCAATACTTTGAAAAATTATTTGAAGAAAAAAGACTTCGTATGGACTCAGGAAGCAGAATCAGCCTTTCAGGAGATGAAAAAGGTGCTTGCAGAATTACCAACACTTACTGCGCCAGTATCAGGAGAAACGCTAACGCTGTACCTCGCGGCATCGAAGGAAGCTGTCAGCTCAGTCCTCATCGCGGATCGCGGAAAGGTAATCCATTAATTTACATGCTTTATTTATATCGCAGAAATTTAACGACTGAGGTTTTTCTCAGACGCAAATGCCGGTCTACTTCGTAAGCAAGACGCTGACATCAAGCGAAGTAAACTACTCACCAATAGAAAAGCTTGTATATGCGCTGGTCCATACGGCGCGGCGTTTGCGCCGATATTTTCAAGCACATCCAATCGTGGTTCTAACTGATCAACCAATCAAACAGGTTGGTAAACACCTACTTTGCGGCAATGACCGGGGTTACCGCATTGACTAACGCAATCATTTTTCTTTCAGGTGTTATACAAGCCTGAGATTTCTGGCCGAATGGCTAAGTGGGCAGTTGAATTAGGTGAACATGAAATAAATTTCTCTTCGCGCAGTGCGGTTAAGGGTCAAATACTTGCTGATTACCTAGCAGAATTACCTGCGGATGTCGAGGCGTCAGCAGAACATCAGGATCCACCTGCACCAACATTGTCACCATGGGAATTGTACACCGATGGTGCGTGCAGCGCATCTAGTGCAGGTGCGGGTATAATTTTAACAGGCCCAGATGGTGAAGAGCATACATACGCACTGCAGTTTAATTTTGCTGTTACGAACAACGAAGCAGAGTATGAGGCTCTGTTAGCAGGTATGCGCATTGCGCATAGGTTAAATGTTAAAATTTTTCACGCATATGTGGATTCAAAGCTAGTATGCAGTCAGGTCAGCGGAGATTTCGAAGCGCATGACATAGCCATGCAGCAATATCTATCACTTGTTCACAACCTCGCTGACCAATTTGAAGCTTTTCAAATCTCCCACGTAATGCGTGGGCAAAATAAGAAGGCGGATGCGCTAAGCAAACTGGCTGCCTTGGCTTTTGATCACATGGGGAAGAAAGTTCTAATAGAAGAACTCAATGCGAAATCCATTGTTATGATGCCTTTAGTGGCACCAGTTGAGGAATCAAGCTCAACATGGATGACGCCCATTGTGGCTTTTCTGCGGGATGGCACATTTCCTGCAGATTCCGCTGATGCAAAGAAAGTCCGCGTTAAGGCACCGCTGTATGCCCTTGAGGGTGACGTCCTATATCGAAAGAATTATTTGGGACCGCACTTAAGGTGCATTGGCCCGAAAGAGGCAGAGGAAGTTGTACGCGAGGTGCATGAAGGTGCATGCGCACTCCATTCGGGGCACATGTCCATTGTGTCAAAAATAATGCGGCTAGGATATTATTGGCCCACCATGTACGCGGATACTGCACGCATAGTTAAGCAATGTGAATCATGCCAAATACATGCACCTATTAGCAGAGCACCTGCGCATCCGATGATACCAGTCTCCTCACCGTGGCCATTCTGCAAATGGGCAATCGACATAGTCGGACCATTCCCAAAAGGCCGAGGTAATTTTATCATTTATTTTCTAAACGTGTTACTCACATCAGTACCTTACGCACATTCTGCACACGCAGAAAACATCAAATTCTTGATTGTTGCAATCGACTATTTCACAAAGTGGGTCGAAGCGAGACCGCTGGCAGCAATCTCAGGAAAAAGGGTGCGAAATTTTGTATGGGAAGACATCGTCTGTCGATTTGGTATACCAAACGAAATTGTTAGCGATAACGGTACGCAGTTCACGGGTGACCCTTTTCGCAGCTGGTGCGCGGAGCTTAATATTAAGCAAACTTTTACATCTGTTGCGCATCTGCAGGCGAATGGCCAGTGCGAAGTCACCAACCGGGATATAGTAGCAGGAATCAAAGCTAGGTTGGGTCATGGTCGCGTTGGTTGGGTGAATGAACTACCGAAGGTTTTATGGGCGTATAGAACAACACCCAAAGCAAGCACTGGTGAGACCCCGTTCAGTTTGGTCTATGGATCAGAAGCTGTTGTACCCGCAGAAATTGGGGTACCAACGTTCCGCATACAAAATTTTGATGAGCAAAATAACTCTGAAGCTTTGCGGGAAAATCTTAATTTGTTGGAAGAGCGCAGACTCTCTGCGGCTGTCAACGAAGCAAATAACAAGCAAAAAATTGCAAAGTACTATAATCAGCGTGTGCGTTCGCGCTCTTACAAGTGCGGTGACTTGGTTTGGCGTCAGAACGACGCAAGTCATGCGGAGGATACTGGGAAACTGGGCCCCCGTTGGGAAGGTCCATACAGGGTAGCGAAGGCAAACAATACCGGGGCGTACCATCTCGAGACATTAGATGGAAAACCTGTGAAACGCACTTGGCATGCGACGTTATTGAAAAAATGTTATATGTAGCTAGGTGGACCTGATCACTCCAGTTTATTGTAGCGCATTATTTTTTCTATGTATTTTCCGTCCGTTTGGATGTGTCGCGGTTGTAATTGTGATTAATGCCAATTAAATATTTACTCGCGCATACTTTTGTTGTTTAAATCTTTTTTGTATGCGGTTCCTGCCTACTTAAGGGGTGTCCTCTAGCCCCCGTGCGGCAGAAGCCTGTTTGGTTACAAGGCTAGACGCTAACGGCAGGCAAAGGGAATTGGTTTTCCCCTAGCCAAGCGCCACGCAGACTAGATGGCTGCAAAGTCGACTTAAAAAATTACAAGCATTGGTTTGCTTGTGCGTAATTACTCTCGCATTGGTTTGCTTGAGGAACTCAAAGCATAAAAACATTGGCTTGTTTTTAGTTGCGTTGCTTACCATACAGCTATAGTGCACCTCTAGTACATGACAAAGTGATAACGCAGTAGCTTTCGAGTCTAAATTATTAAAGGGTAATTGTTATTGGTTTATTTTGCGCAGTAATACCCGCATACGCATGAGTTTTGGTTAACTATGCGCATGGGCATGCGGTTCACCTTTTGTTTTGATTCGCGATATATAAACAAACAAACTACGCATGCATAACAGTAAGATACATATACATTGAATTAAGTTATTACATAAGTGGTAATTGTTTCAAATGCCTGCCCGACACGGGACTTAGGGCTCAAAAATACATTTACAATTGCCTGCCTAAGCATAGGACTTACGGCGCAAACCATCACAAACACAAACTAAAAATCCTCCTTGAGAAACCCATCAATCGGCATGTTTGGGTCCGCCGCAAACGCATCGATTAGAGGGATAGGAATGGTGGTGGTAGCATTCTCCGCTTCCAGCAATGCCGCAGCCGTACCCTCCTTCAATTTCTTCTGCACAGCGTCAGGGTACGGTGGTGTAAGGCTGCAGGCTTGAATCACCTCTAAGACTGCCTTGTTGACTTCGTGATCTTTCACCGCGTCAACATAGGCATTGAACTTATCGGTAACTGGCCCAGAATCCATCACCTTTTGCGCAATGGTGGGGAGTGCAGTGCGCAGCTTCGCCAGATCCGCCTCTGCCAGCTCGCGGTTGGTTACCGCGTCATCCCTTTCCCTCGTCACCCTTTCCAGCTCCACCCGCAGACGCTCCGCCTCCCCCTTGGACTGGTCAACCGCACCAACCAGCTCGCGGTTTTTCTTTCTCTCTTCAATCAGTGCAGTTTTGGTTTCCGCCGCGGTTAACTCCACCGCCTTGCGCGCTTCATCTGCGGCGTCCCTGTCTTTCTTCACCTGATCAACCCCCGCTTGCAGCAGCCCTAGCTCTGTTTCTTTCCGCAAGGCCACTTGATACAAGTTAGTCGAACGGTGGGCTTGATCTGCAACCATGTCAAAAAAGACAAGGCCGTTTTGTACGAAGGCGTTGAGAGCCTGATTAAAAGGCAGTGCGGCTAGTTGGTTGCGGAACTCAGCCGGGAAGATTTGTTGGAGGAAGGCGGACTGCTCTGCGGTGTTTTCTGCCGATGACTGGGTGAGCTGGGCCAGGTTTGCCAATCGGAAGCTACCGTGTGGCGGGGTTGGTGTGGACTCGGAGTCCAGGTGTATCGTCTTATCCTTTGACTCGACAGTAGCTTCGAGGTCCGGATTGACCCGCGGTGGGGTGTGATGAGTTTCTTCCGCATGCCCTGCGTGTTAATAAGTGGTTATATAAATGCAAACTTAAATGTGCGGTATGCGCGAAAGCTGAACTCTTACCAGAGGATGGGGGAGGTAGATCCGCAGAACGGGGTTCGATGGGAACGAAGTTATCGTTCCGCTTGTCCTCCCTCTGTTTGGGAGTGAGTTTCTTCTTCTTCTGTTGGGATTGGGAGGCTTCGGCGGCCTTGCGCTTATTGCCGGAGGTGGCAGGTGCATTCTCGCCAGTCTTCTCCTGCTCTAACGGCTGGTTCACATTCTGTTTGCGGAAGGCGATGCCCGCAATCTCCTCCGCAGTCAGTACTCTCTTCATCTTCATCTCTGCAAACATGCACGCATGCGTTAGAACACATAAATAGCAAACTGTTGTTAGTACGTGATTATACTATTCCTACCCTTTCCATCCGGTCCGACTATGGCTGGACGCACATCCTCCCATGGCCAGTGTGCGGATATCTTCCCTAGCCGCAACATCACGTTCCCGTATGACCGGTGCACCAGCTGTGCATTAGCGCACTCCGCTAACAGCTTTGTTTCCTCGTCATCAAGGACCGGGGTTTTGTTCACATCCTTTTCCACCTTCTCGCACCATATAAGCGTTTGCGGAAAAGCGGTACCAACTACAGTTTGGTCAATGAAAAAGAAAGTTTCTTTCCAGTTACCCGCATTCGACTTTGGGGTTTTGGTGAAATTTTGTCGGGCGAAGAAGGTGAACCAGGATTTGTGGTGATTGGCTAAGCGGTATAGATGACAGAAAACTTTAACCAACGGTACCCTGTCGATTGCGGCGCACCACATTTCAAACAGAACTATTTTGCCTATGGCATACGGGTGTAGTTGCCCTAATCCCACTCTGAAGTGATCTAATACGCCTAAGAAGAAGTCAGAGGGAGGAACCCTAAAGTTACCATGCTTGAACGCATGTTCATAGATGGCCACTTTCTTCTCCGGTGGCTCGTGAGCACGCTGATGGGGTAGGGGTGGCACCGGATTGTACTTGGCTAAGGGAGGATACTGTTTCACTAAGTAATCTATGTGCTTCTGCTCTATAACAGACTCTACGCTATCTACATACGTCTCGTTAGCTTTAGTCATTTTCTAGGAGTAATCGGATGAATACTAACCTTTAAATGGTAGCCGGAATGTTTGATTTTTGATCGGAATTCAAATTGGCAGCGTAACGAGGAAGCTTGAAGCAGGAAAGTGAAAATGAGCTGCAAAATGGGGTATTTATAGGGAAGATTGGGAGTCATGGGATGGAGTGGTGTGATCGTGGCTGTACACGTGTTACGCAATCGACGGCCAGCACTTTATTTATGCGCGTGGATGCCAGTTGGGTATGATTACATGTACGCGCGTGGTTGGCACGCGCCTGACACACTGTCACTTTATGTCATGTCCGCCGAATGGGCTTCTGCGATTGTGACAGGTATTTAATGGCATCGAGGCGCACGCGGAATATTAAATGCTAGCCGTTTTCTTGTTTTTTCTTTCGCTTAATAGTTTGATATCATACGCCTCGCGCCATATAACATCAAACTGGGGGACATAATGATACCGCAACCCGCATGCGCACCTCATATGCATGCGGGCGCTTAATAGTATGCGTATGCGTGTGCTTGTGTGCGGTATACGGTATGCGGATTGTATCTGATTCCTTTGTTCCCGGTACGGCGGTTGCTTAGCTGTCAAGTAAATATCTTTTCCATAATTATATCCGTGATTCGGGGGAGTCAGTTATGGATGAGATTAACGTGATCTGGGACGGTTCTAGAATTAGGGTTTGCCTATAAATACAACCCTAATCATCATTTACCAGACACGGCATATTACGTAACTATCGCACACGAGATACATTACGCAAAACAGCATCATTCAGCATCTCTTCAAGGTTAACAGGTAATTCTTTCGTAAGCTAGTACCTACGACCTTATTTGGGACCTCTTGATCGACGACCGTTATCAGAGGTGGACTTAATCACTTGGCCACCCCGCCGACATCATCATGTCGGCCAGGGTTATTCACGGTAGCCGGACCGGAGAGCCACGTTCTAAGATCCTTAAACCCCTCCTTATGTATTGAGCAGGCATATTAAACCCCACGGTTAAAATATGCATGATCAAATCTATCCATCACAATCACCGTCGCCGATCACAGCACTTCTCAACCTCCTCCTTCACGCCGCCGCACCGGCCGTCAGAACAAAAGATGATAAGGATCCGTGGTGGAAGGAATCGATGGAGAAAGTGAGAAATATAGGAATATCAGCGCATATTGATTCAGGAAAAACAACGTTAACGGAACGAGTGTTGTTTTATACTGGAAGGATACATGAAATTCATGAAGTTAGAGGTAAAGATGGAGTTGGTGCAAAGATGGATTCAATTGAATTGGAACGAGAGAAAGGGATTACTATTCAGTCTGCTGCTACTTATTGTAACTGGAAAGATTATCAGGTATTTTTTTTTTTTATCCTTGTTAATGAATTTGAATTTTAGTTTTGTGGTGTAATTTGATGATTTTAAGTGCAATGATGGTGTTAAATTTGATTAGTTTGAAAGTATTGAATGATTGTATGAGACTGTTTTGAAAATTGGAGTAGGATTATTAAGTAAGAACTTTGGAGCAATCATTATGAGATGTACATGTGCAATATAGTGAATTATGCGCTGAATGTTGATTAATGGGTTTAAATAAATTATCCCATTAGAGCTTAGTTTAAAGCGTACAGTTATTATTTGCAGAAAACGCACCATATCCACCAGAGTTAACCTAACGCGCTATGCCTAGAGGTACACGACGCCTAGTTAACACATAGGCATACTATTTTTAAATCACGAGTGTTTTGAAAACTTTGGTATGGTTCGAATTGGCAAAAAAAGAGAAACGATGTTGTTTCTTTTCAGTATGTATTACATCAAATTGCGTATGTTCTGCTTTTGTACGTTAGGGAACAATGGTTGATTATGTTTCTGAACCAGTAAACAGTTACACTGATTTAAATGATTATTTATTTTGGAAAAACCTAAATTTGATTTAATATTTGTTATTATGTCTACGGTGAATTGATCATCTTCATGATTAGCATACATCCATTTAATAGAAAAGACAGAACTATGCCAAAACTGATTTTAATGTGATATAATAAAAAGTTGTGTTGTTGATGATTTGATGTGCAGATATTTTAGTGTTAGTAATTAGTTATATTATAAACTGACGTCAGTGAAATGTTACACAGTATGTGTGTTCTTATAAGTACCTTTTTATGTATTTATTTAACGTCTTCACAGTTGAAGTGAGTTGACGTTAGTATTGTCACGGATTCCAATGCCCTTATCTTATTCGTTAGTGTATAGAGTTCTTCTAGTTCGTATATGATCATAGTAAACAACAAAGAAGTATATGTTCTTGCTTCGTTTTTTTTTTTTTTTTTTTTTTTTTGTTGTCTTTTAGCAATTACCACTATTGGAGAATTAAGTTGTTTTGTATCTTGTAGTTTTATATTATTAGAGGGTCAAAGATATGCGGGAATAGGCCGTTGACTTACTTTTTAATGCTTAATGCTTAACTAGCCACAACAGGAGATTCAGTGTACAATTAAGTAGAAGTGGCATGCTAAATTTGCTAGGATAATTAACCTAGGATAATTAACCTTTTGTTATAGTTAGAAAAAAGAATTATGTTGTTTCTGCAGGTAAACATTATTGATACTCCTGGTCACGTGGACTTCACCATTGAAGTTGAAAGAGCTTTGCGTGTTCTTGATGGTGCAATCCTTGTTCTTTGTAGTGTTGGTGGTGTGCAAAGTCAGTCAATCACCGTTGATAGACAAATGAAACGATATGAGGTTCCAAGGGTTGCTTTTATTAATAAACTTGATCGAATGGGAGCTGATCCATTTAAGGTTCTCAATCAGGTACAGTCTCTCATCACCATGACATCATCATTTACCACATCTCACCATCATCTAACAAACACATATCTTGGCATAAAGTATATCATCTGATGCTTTCGTATTAGTTACATTTTTTTTTTTTTTTACTTAGGCCCGGAAGAAGCTTCGACATCACAGTGCTGCAGTGCAAATCCCAATTGGGTTGGAAGAAGACTTTCAGGGTCTTGTGGATCTTGTGCAACTAAAAGCGTATTATTTTCATGGCTCTAGCGGGTTTGTTTTTCGTCCTTTAATATACTGACATAGATATTTGTTATATCATATGACAAGATGTTTGAACAATTATAACAGATATGCTAAAGTTTAAAATCTTTATCAGTGAAAAAGTTGTAACTGAAGAAATTCCATCTGATATGCAAGCAATGGCTACCGAAAAACGACACGAATTAATCGAAGCAGTCTCAGATGTTGATGATCAACTTGCGGAATTATTTCTCAGTGATGAACCTATTTCGTCTGCTGAACTTGAGGTTTTCTGATATCAGTAGTTATTTTTCTGGTCATTTGTTAAATTTTTCTTTATACTAACAAATGTACTTATAATGCTGTTTTTGTCATCTTGTGTTTGGTTAATTATGTTTGAACAGGCCGCTATCAGACGAGCAACTATAGCACGGAAGTTTATCCCGGTATTTATGGGTAGTGCATTTAAGAACAAGGTAAGTCTCACGGTTTTATGTGTAGTATTAATATTAACGCCTTTTATTCTTTTAACAATCCCGTTTTCAGCTTTTAGTGAACATGACATATGTTTATCTTTTGTTTTGTTTATCTTTAGGGTAGTGCATTTAAGAACAAGGCTAGCCTCAATTTTGTAACATTTTTCCTCTTAAGATATGTCTGTACCGATTTGATTGCTTCCATTCAACGTGAAGTGTTTGCTATTTATTATATATTGACCGAAATGTGGTCAGTAATTTTTTTATTTATCAGAGAATAAATTCTCTTATATAGAATTTATTTATACGTTTGGGTGAAATAACACAGTTTTTGTGTTAATTGTACTTGGGATGACAAAGTATTAGTCTAGGACGTTTCTCACACATCGTAGTTGTATACTAAGTTGTTTGGAATATAAATAATTACGAGTACATTTTAGTGCGGGAAAATTGTTTGAAAATGCATTGAACTTTCACTAAATTTCTATTATATGCATTCAACTTTTAGATGTTTTATTGTATGCATTAAACTTTATAAATTGTTTTATTGTATGTATTAAATAACTTGTATATCAGGTTTCAGGTAAATATGTATATTTAATTACGAAAGTAGTCCTTGTGATTTATATCATTTTTCTATTGGATCCCTAGATTTTAACATCATAACAAATTGGGATAAACCATTTACCACATTAAATTACCTTTTTTGCTTTCTATTTATTCTTTTTATTGATTTTCTTTCTGCTTGTCCTAAACTTTATGGAGTAATTCCTTGTTGGTCTCTTTCGATTATCACTCGGATTGAAGCTCATCTCGCCGCTATTGGAATTGAATTTTGGAGCTCGTTTTGCCGCTACTGGAATTGAAGTACTCATTGTCGAGTTAAACAACGTCGTAGACATATCCGGTAATGGCTGCTCACTTACCGCTTGAACAAATAAGTCGTTGCGTTTGTGTTCGATCAAATCAAACAACCAACCTGTATGGGAAAAGTATGTGAATTTGAGAGAATATGATTTACATGTCATGTCTAAAGAAATTTCTCCGATCGTGTTCTTCCACAAATATCTCTAACATTAATTTACCAGTTAAAATGGTTGTTGTGTTTGGAACGAGTGAAGAAATGGTGGGGGTTAGGTATTGAAATTTTTTACTATATAAAGTTGTTCTATACTTCAATTTATTTTACTTTAAAATTCTTTGTTTCTGATGTGAATGATTTAATGTTTTCTAAATTATAATAATCTGATCTTTAGTTATTAAAATTGCTACGTGTTTTTGAAAGAAAAAAGTATATTATCTTGTACTTCGCTTGTAAGAAGCTAAAAAGATACATATACTGGTAAGTAGAACAAGGTACATTATGTACCTGGAAAGAAACTTAAAGGTTGATCTATAAGGGTACTTTCGGGAAATCATTTAAAATAATGGTGAAACAATAAAAAACGAAGGTGGAAGCATTACTTTCCTAAGATGAGGGATCAATGACATCAAAAATAAATAAAAATGACTAACATGTAATATTTTATAAACATGAGGGATTAAAATTGTAATTTTCTTTAAATATGAAATTGAGGTGACTGAAACTTTACCTGCTATCACAGGTAAGGCGCATACAATAGAACAATTTAGAAAGTTGAATGCATACAATAAGAATTCTGAAAGTTGGATGCATACAATAGAAATTTGATGAAAGTTCAATACATTTTCAAACAATTTTTCCTTTTAGTGCACTTGACCCTTAATAAAAAGTGTACTTATACACTTGATGCGTGTTTATTATACTTATAAAAATGGGACAAAAACAATTAATTTACCAACACACAATGGGCAACAAATCCAAGTTGTATGTAGCTAGTCAAAAGCAAGTCCGATCGATCCACGGGGAGTAGTGTGTTTAAGAATCGAATTACTAATAGCTAAACTTGTAATAAAAGGGGGAAGTTTTAAGATTTCGTTTCATAAAAGTAAAAGTACGTACAGAATAGCGAGTAACAATAATAATAAAAGTGGTGTTTACTTGATTGATTCCCTATGACGTGGATTGTATGAAAATAAAACCAATTATTTTGTTAAAGGTATATAGTCTTATGACTACTGACCAAATAATCACGTGACTTCAACTAACAAAAATCAATCAACTCTCGTTAACCTCTCCATGTCAGTTAAACTATACCTGACTAATGACAGTGAGACTCAACCCAGTTCCACTCTCGTAGAACCACAAATCACAACGGTCTCCCGTGTATGATTACACAATTGCTAGGTTTCAATATCAACCAATCACCAATTACACATATATACCAATCTCTCGGTAATATTCATATAATTGTCTAGACCACCAGTGGTGTTGAAGCACAAGTCATATACTGTGAAATAACTCTCGTTAACCACTCAACAACTCATGTAATTGGAGTAAAATATCAAACTCTAGCAACGATGTATCTTTGGTTGAACACACAATCAAAAGTCAAATAACGCTACAATATTACATATTATTAACAATCCACAATCAAAGGTTCACAATCAAATGAACACAAAAAGATTTTAGCCTAGCATAGCAAAAGATAAATCAAGCATGTAATCAAAAGAAGCATAAACCATGATTAAATAAATAAAGAGTAATAAAGATCAATACCAATTGTAAAGATGAATCAATCCAACAATTGTTTGAGTACTTGCAAATTAAAGATGAAAGAAATAAGTTATGAACCCTAAAAATCGCCCAAAAATGGCTGGAAAACGAAGTGCAGATGAAAAGTGATGATGTTGTCCCTTTGACTACTCTAAAATTCGGATTAAATGTAAAATCCTCGAATTCATCACTTCCCGGAACGGGATGGTATGATCCCGGAATGGGATCCATGAAAATCTAACTTTGGTACAGGTTCGAACCACAACTACAACAATCTTTTTTTACACTCAGACATGGTCCCCGGAATGGGATCTCTTTGGTCCCGGAATGGGATCAACTTCTGTCCAAAATTCACAAAAACTGCATAGATCCCATAGTGGGAAATATAGGGTCCGGGAATGGGATCTGCTCATTTCTGACAGATTTCTTCTCTTTTTTATTGTTTTTGCTCGGGAATCAACTTCGGCTCCAAATCATCAATAGAGCTCCACACATTAGCACTAATCCAAGCTTTTTCCCATTCATGTACACCTGAGTTCATACTTCATTCAAATACGTACCGAAAGTTCACACAACCAATTCAACAACACAACAATTCGGACCGATATTGCGACTAGTAATGTATATAAATGGAGCAATATCAACACTACCACTATTGAAGGTTGAATACTAACGTTAAGTTCTTTTTTCTCGAAAGTTCTTAGATTAGATACATTAAAACCTATCATGAAAATGATGATAGACGTAAAAAAAAAAATACATCAAAATGCACTAGAAAAAAACCTTGCCATGTGAAAACCAAATGGGTTACAACCTGAATACAGAAACACTGAATAACTGAAGGCAATTGCAGCAAAAGTCATGTTAAACATCTGTAACTAAAATCCACCGTTGCGTAAGCCAAATGTGAACTTGATGACTATGACATAGTTTTGCGGATATAGCCCATAGGAAAACCGTGTTTGATATTTCGAACTAGCGATTCCCAACAATAATCATCCGATTGATCACATAGGATTCATCCTCAAAACAAGCTTTGTTTCTTGAGATCCAAATGGTGACCGTGCCAATTAGACTTCAAAACTTCAAAGCTTTGAGACCCATTCCCGCCACCCACTCAAGAGTAGAGTGACCAAGTGACAAAGAGGTTGTCCAAGCTAAGTTCCACCAAGAGAACAAAGATGACCAAATCACTAAGCATTGAGAACAATGCAGTGAACAATGTAGTTGAAGATGAGCTACAGCCTACAGATTCGGACCTCCCATGACACTAAATGCATGATTTTTTTTTTTTTGAAATAGTGATTTTTGATGGTGACTTTGCAAAAATAGAAATCTGGAAATTTTTTAGAAAACTAGTATAACCGAAGTTTGAAAATTCGGTTTGGGTCAAACCGGAGTTTAAAAATCCGGTTTGTCTCCTTTTTGTCCACATGGCAGAGTTACAAGGCAAAGCGGAGTTTGAAACTTCTGTTTGTGACGTGGCATTTTTTTTAACTGTCCCAATTTCGTCGGGTGACCGTGATCACCTCTAGTATATTTAGTATATTGACTTTTCCATCCTACGGGACAATTTTTTCATTCCCAGTGCATACAGTCAATACCAGTGTTGTAAAAAACCCGATTACTCGCCGATTAATCCCCGATTAATCATTTTTATGAGCAATCTGTTCCGATTTCTAAAAATCCGTTTTATTAAACGGTCAATGTCAATTGATGGGTCAAAATCGAATTTGGTAATCAAAATTGGTCAAAATAAAAAATGGTTAACATTTTAACATGAATCTAAACCAGAACTTTATAGTTTTGGAGCAAAATGAACAATTTAAGACAATTATCTAAAGTTTATTTTTATATTTATGGCTTTTTCTATATTTACACATATAATTTTTAAAATTTAATATTTAAATGTATACAGTACAATCCGATTAATCCTCGATTAATCTCCGAATCGCCGATTAATCCTTCCAAAGTCCCGACCGATTAATCCCCGAATAGCGAATTCTGCAACCTTGGTCAATACTATCCAACATTCCTTTAAACTCATGTTTTTCTTCGTGCATCGAATACAACCGAGCTATGTCACTTGTGGACTGTGAGAAAACTCGAAACCCAATAGCTAGTAAATAAATGAAGACTTGCTGGATATGAGACCGGGTTTGAGACCGGATTTCTTAATAGAGTTTGGGACTGCCCAAACCTGTCCGATGCCATCCCTATATATGCCACAGGAATTTGTAATTGTTAATTAACATTATTTGTATTATTTTATTAGTTTGTTTCCAAATAAAAATATATTTACAATTTTTTTTACATTTCTTCATGATTAGTTTTAGCCGAATTTAATTTAATTTAATATATGATACAAAATACAATTTTTAATGAATTCTAGAATCATTTTCAAATACTAACACGGAGTAACAACACAAAAGTAGATTTTAAACACTATTACTAACTAATAATAAGTTTAAACTAGTTTAAGACCCGCAACCTTGCGGGTTTGTTATATAAAACTGTATTTAGAGACAACTTCATAATAACTATTTGAGACAAAGCAGGTAGAAAATGGCTAGGGTTGAGTTAAGAAGCTAATGATCACACTTTTTCTTTTCTTTTCCTATTCATACTCGACATGTTAACACCTAATACTACTGGTTGAAAGCAAATAATATAAACCACAGACATAAAAAACGAAAGCGCAACATCAAAGGAAACATGGCACAATACACATAAGATAGGAATCAGAGACCACAAATATGACTAGAGCTAAAGAATATTAAACACTAATAGGAAGAAAATATGTTACCTAAGAAAACAATTTAGTGTTTTTGATGCGGTCAAATCGGCATTTGATGCTTCACAAACTGAAAAAACTTTTCCTCAGTCGCACTAAATGTCTTCCTTATTACATCAGCAGATATACCTCCTTGCTCTGTTGCATACTCTACACAAAAAGTAACCACAATCAAAAATACATAATCTCCCATAGAATCATCATATATTCACATAATGACTTCAATTGATAAATCATGAATCACATAATCTAATTCTAACCTTTGAGATTATAAACATAGAGAAACATCCAAAAATCACTGAAATCGATGGTAAAACTAATTCATATTCTACCACGTCATACAATTGACCAACACCTAGTGTTTGACATCAACATAGCAAAATTTCCACATAATATATGTGGCGGAAGGTGACGTATAAACCTGACTTTGATCTTCAAGGTTAGAATTGGCTTGAACAATGGCCATTGAGAAGCATCCGTATTGTATTACCAGAAAATTTCACCATCTAAGATCCGATCCATGACTTCTCAAACGGTTGAACACCATGTTAAAGATTATATTGTAATCCATTGACGTCATTTCTTTACATCTTTATATAGAATGAAAATAGCAAGTTAAAAGTTAAGAATGTATCAAAATCCCCATGAATTTAATTAATCCATACCTATGCACAGTTGCCCAACATCTCCTTTTCACATGTGCACTTAAAAAATATGATGAATCCTAGATCTTTTGTAAAACCTTTTAAAACACGATAAATTTATTAATCTAAAAGATATAGAAAAAACTTCACACATTTAACATAGCTTAGATAGAGATTATTAACAAACCTGATTCGTTGCTTCGACATTCTACTTTCTAGTGTAGTTTTCCAACCCTCCCTAAATAAGGTGTGAACTTCTTGCTTCCATGTTCCCGTTTCTACTCTAACGACGCCTACGAAAATGACTTAGAACCAATCAGTAATTCAATTCTACTATCCAATTTTTTCGTCCAATCAAACCCTAGTGTCATGACGTACTCTGGAGCGAAATGGTCATATCAACAATGTCACGTCCTTTTCACAATTCTTTAGATATCACAGTCAATGGGCTTACTACCTGTTTATCACTCATACAAAGGTTAAGAATGGAATTGAGACACTTTATACGTTATTGATAGAGTTCTGTAGCAAGTACCTTATTTATGGTAGAAGTTAGTCAGTTACTGAGTTTATACAAGGAGGCCACCGAAGTTTAACAAGAGACTTAAAAGACGGTACTCAACTATAAACCGTCGTCAAAGAAGGCCATCAACTATATATATTCGTCAAATAAGGTCACCCAACTTTCACTAACCGTTGTTGAGTTGATCAAAATATTACAGAAGTTAACATATTTTCTTGTGATCAAACGTAAAGGTCTTGTTGCACGACTTATATTATCATTGTTATCAACATATATTACTTTCATAAAACTATGCATCTCATATTTTTATTCATATTAGGCTAAAAGATATTACTGTTATCATAAAACAGATTTGGTAAACTGACAAGTACAAGAAACTTGGATTACAGTATTTGACTTCTTTTATACTCATGTGGCTGTTTGGGATGTCTTAAACTTATATTACCAAACATCCAATGACATTTAGGCTAACCTCTGAACAAGATGCGTAAAGTGAAAGGTCTGTTCCAATAAGTCGAACCTCGTCTTCTAATAATTAGGAAAATCACAGGTGTTTAACCTCAGGTTGCTACGATTTTATTTCTTGTAACAAATACCATTAGATCAGATTGCAACTTTATATAAAAATATGTCACTTGTGGTTCACTTGCAAAAACATAATGACAATTTTGACTATTTCCTTGAACCATTGGATCTCCAAGAAAATAACGAACACGCCTTGATGTTCTTAATTCACACAATTTTAGTTCACTATAATCTACTAAAGACTTTGCCATGTGCTCTATGCTCACGTCCTAAACATGAGTAAACATATAATATAATATAGAAATAGGAATGTAAACAAATACTGTTAAATAGTATCATTAACATTGTCCCCGACTTACCATTTGTAATTTTAATAGCATCATTGAACTCAGATTTCCAGGCAGCATGGCTACCGAAACAAGCCCCATTGACCGGTAACCAAAAAATCAACTGTAAGAAACTCATGTTTCATTCAACACAAATTAGTTTCGACTTTACGAAATCGATGAATAAAAATAACACATAAACACAAATTAGCTTCGATTGCACGAAGTCGGTGAATAAAATTAACGAACCTGTTGCAGGTAAAATTGAATGTACGTTGGTATCAAAGTCGACGTTTCAACTGTTCGAAATCGATGAGTTAAATTAAGAAACTTGGATCCATCTTAATAGGGTCTTATAATAGGTAAAAAGGATAATATTTCAGGCTGAATATTGGGGAGTAAAAAATAAAGGTTTAACGGTTAGTAAAAAAAATCGAATCAATGAAAGGATACAGGTAGAAGACTCTATTGTTGAATAAAAACGGATATCTGAGGCAATGAAGACGATTACTAAGATTAATTGGTTGAAATCGATGGATGGTGATGAGCATAAAGGTCTTTAGGGTGCCAGAGAGAAAAATTGAGCGTGAATAATTGAAGTTTTGAGATGAACATCAAGGTTGACGGTTTTTATCATAGATGGCAAGTTAATTTAGGGGCATAATGGGAATGTTATTAAAGTTTAATATGAGAGAGATAATTCTTAATAGAGATAAATGTGGACCATCAGATTTCTTTGATAAATTCCTATTGTATGGTTGAGATTGGATCTTGAAAGGAATCTTTTTCTAATCTTAAATAATTAACACCATGCTTTAATATATAGAGAGGAAGGATAAATAAATATAAACTCGAGGGAAGCGAGTGTAGTCTTTATTCCCGTTACTGAAATCTTCTTCTCACCACACCACCAACAACAGCAGAAAGAGGAAAGCTAACTTGCCATTGATTCAAGGTATATCTTTATTTATCTGTCTATATTTCTATATAATAATACGCTGATTTAATCTGTGTTCTCTTTATTTTTACTTTATATTATTTTTATTTATATTAAAATTAAATGGTGATTAGGGCATTGAATTATTATTTTCAGTGTTCTCCTTCGAAATAATCATCCGAATGATCACAGAGGATACTAATGCTGTTAGAATGATCTTTTTAGGGTTTATTGGTTGCTGTAACAATCTCTGTACAGTGATTATTTAGTGAACAAATCAGTTGACTACAAATGCCCTTGAACCTATGATTAGGGTTTATTCATTTAAATGTAATTTGTTGTTTGTCCATTAACATTTAATCATGTTGAATATGGTATCGTAACAAGTTCATGTAATAATATTTTGTTTTGTTTTTTTTTTTTCCTTCAGAATGGAAAATGCAGATGTAACTTTCACCCAATACGGTATCACCGAAGAGGTCTGAAATTATCTCTACTGATACGTTTTCCATTAACTTCCATTTTTAATATTTTTTATTTATTTTGAGTTTTTTGTTAAGTGTAGGAAGGTGATAAGCTTGTCGCTGAAGTCATACGCTACGTCCTCTTTAAAACGCACCAGAATTCTGGATGCCCGATAAAGAGGGACGAGCTGACTCAGTTAATCACGAAAAACTACAGTAATAACCGCTCCCTTCCGGGTATGGTTCTTAATAAAGCCATTGCAAAGATATCGAGTATTTTTGGGTATGATATGAAGGAGCTGCAACGTTCTCGTCCTTCTTCAACAAATCAGGCCCGCTCTTCTCAGAGTAACTACTTTATTGGTTGAACTTGTGCTTTATTGATTATGTGATTTGATGATTTATTTGAATTTCAGTGGTTCGTTTTTAGGTTTTAACTTGAGCACGAGCATAGGAAAATTAGTAATGTTTTGAAATTATGATTGCTGTTAGTATCGGTTAAGTTGTTTTTATAATATGGTTTGAAAGGTCTAGAGTTTAGTGTAATGATTTTTTATGTCTAAAAGTCTGAAGTAGAAATGAAGTGAATGGTTGATGTTTGTTGTTATTTAGCTTTTGTCATCTGAAATTTGAATATTTTGTAGGATAAATATAGTTTCTTCTTTGTGAAATGTAGCCATGTCATTAGCTCAAGTTACCTTCGTATTATTGAGTCTTTATGTGCATGTTATCATGTAGTTATTGTTGTAAAATGTGAAGGGACCCTATAAATTATCTTTTGCATTGAAAGGGTATGTTTGGCAACCTAGCTAGTAGCTTGTAGCTGATAGCTTGTAACTGATAGCTTATAGTTGTTAGTTGTTAGCTTTTTATATGTATTTAGGTGTTTGATATAGTAGCTGAAACTGTTAAAATAAAGAGTAAAATGGCAAAAAGCTATGAATTTTTTTCAAATGCTACTTCCGTTAGTTTTTAGCTTTTTCCCTCCATCTAAAAGCTGTAAGATCTTTTAATCAAAGCTTACTTGACAAAAGCTTTATTAGATATGAGCTTTTTCACAAAAGCTAAAAGCTCCCAAAAGCTCCAAAAAGGTTTCAAACATGCCCAAAGTAAAGTAAACCATTGAACCTTAATTGAAGTTCCTTTTTTTATATGATGGAATTTTGGGATTAAGATTTGTTGTGGGTGGAAATTGTATGTTCTGTCAGAAAAAATTACAATAGTTTCTGTTTTTCAGGTTCTGCAGATGCAAAATCGTACATTGTTATTAGTCAGCTAGATCCTGGAGTTTACAGAAAACACATTGAAGATACTACAAAATCACATTTAACCGGCTTAACATTTGTTGTTATTGGCATTGTTCATCTTGCAGGAGGCAAAATTACTGAAGGTATCATACCTGCTTAAATTAGACCATGATTTATGTTTCAAGAATACTATTTGTAAACCAGAAGTTCTATTTTTTTTTTTTTTTTTTTTTGTTATATGTATAATTTTTTGGTTATGGATTGCAGAAAGTCTTTGGCACCATTTGGGACGACTGGGTTTGTCTCAGGATGATGAAAGACATATTGAATTTGGGAACACCAAACAGGCAATCGAAACACTTGTTCAGCAAAGGTGTTAATTCTTAATCATATGTGGTTGAGGTTATTTTTGTACTTTTGCTCATGGGAACGTACTCTGTTGTTTGTAACTTGCTTTATTGTAGATATTTGCAGAAAGATAAAACAAATGGTCCTGAAGGCTTGACCCTCTACTATGAGCTTGCAGAGAGAGGTTTGAATACAACATCCAACAGTAGCTTCAAAGAAGCTTTATCACAGGTCACTTGGTTGCAGAACTTAGATTTTCACGTTGTTAATACAGTTCATTATGTGGTCATATCATCAGTTTATTTCTTTTGTTTTTTTGTTTGTCTTCTTTTGTAAAAATTCTTTTTAGTGGATTATCTGATCTATTATGCGCTACACACAGTGGCGGAACTTGAACCCGACCCGAGATGGGGCGAAACTAATGGATGGGGTTAAACATTAAAAAAACCTTATTTTTTAGTAAATTTTTTTTTTTTAGTGTAAAATTTTTATTTTCTCCGAAATCGAGCCGGGGCGGATACCCCCCTTTGTCATATATATGTTTCGCCTCTGGCTACACAGTTTAAGGGGTTAAGTGGGCGTGTCTGTATATTCATAAGTGGCTCACTTGAATATATAAATCTATGTTGATTTGTTATTTTAACTTCCCACATATTATCACAGTTTATTTGTGATTATCAATTTATCGTGCTAATTTTCAACTACATTTGTGATGGTTCTTACAAAGGAACATTTTCTGATTGCAGATTGTGATGAATGAGGCACCTGCAATTGACCTTGACTAGCATTAGCAGTTTATTTTGCGGAGATAAGGATCAAACGATCATCATTGACTATTGTAGGCTGCTGCTACAAAGATGTTTGTCTTGCTGTAAAACATTAGGAAACCAAATTTAACTGTCTTTCTGATCTTGAATTACTTAAGCAGACAAAATGAGTTTGTACCTGTTTTTGTGTATAAAAAATATAAACTCATTTTGTAGTGTTATTAGCCAACAGGTGTATTCCGTTTGGTTTTTGGATTGTATAGTATTTTGAGAATTGGTTCGCGGTTTCAAAATATTATCAAAACTCTGGTTGTTGGTCCCAAACCAATAGAAAATACTTCTTACCTTGAAACAGGTACGTTTTCAAATTGGGTCCGAATCCACTTCATGATCCAACTAGCTTAAAGTCTTAAACAGGTATGTTTTCAAATTGAGATGTGATTCTTACATCAACATTTTAGTCATACACCTCTAACTAGATGTGCATTAGATTGTTGTACAGTACATTTTCTTTAAAGCACGTTTTGTGGTGTATGCCTGAAAAATGATGTCACGCTTTTAAAGTTTATAGCTCCATTATTTATGTAGTTTGAAGTTCAGGTGTGGATGTATTGAATTGAATTATTATAAGAAAACATCATATAGGACCCATTTATGGATTCGATTGAATTTCATAACACTGAAAGATGTGTTTTGAAAAATGAAACTTCAAATAGTTAAGATTCTTATAACTTAATGAAGATCCATTGTTACATTGTGTGTGATAGAGTTCATGCATGAAAAAAGTCAACTACAAATTTATCTGCAACTAGTAAGAAGGAACCGTCCACTTTTTGTCTATACGTTCTTTTGTTCCTCTGCTGATCGCAATGGATACTTAGTGGTGGGTGGAACGAATTACTGTGGGTTACATGATTTTACTTTTCTGGGGCGTTTGATTGAATACTCGTGTGATTGATAAGTGGGATTGTTACTGGGTCGGTTACTTCTCAAACATTTGCTCCAACTTTTGTTTGGAAGTAACTAGTTGTTCCATGGTCGAAGGGATTAACTGCGTAAAGTGATGTTTAATCGGGCCAAGGGTGAAAAACATCAATTGCACCAATGAAAACATATAGAGGGTGTATTTGACGAAGGTAGCTCGAGCTGGTAAGTAAAGCTTATTTTTAAACTTAAGAGCTAGAGTTTATTACTTTTAAAGTCAGAGCTTATATTTCTATACTGGCTAAAAAGACAATAAAAGATATTCACGATAAATAATTATATCAAGGGTAATTATGTAGTTTCTCATTTCATAAGCTTTAAGCTTATTTTGTAAGATGACTCGGATTATGATTCTGATTCAAATAATCCGAGTCATCTGTGTAGGCAATTGAGCATAAAGTCAACTCATTTGTTTCATCAATAGAGTAGACAGATTTAAGGTTTAACTAGCTATCTAGAGTTTTTAACTTTATTTTATTTATTATTATTTTTTTTCATAAGCAATAAAAGTTATATCGCTCAAACATACTATTCCGTATTAGATTGAGTTTATAAAAAAATAAGGTTAAGTTATCTAAGCTACTATAAGTTACTATTACTAACCAATACATAACGGAAGTAAAATATATTTTATCACCATTGTTTTATAATGATAGTTCTTGGGAGATTATAAAGTCTCTCATAAACAAGTTTATTACTTTCATTAACGTAATAGAGAATGAAATATTCTAGTTTAAACTGGCTTAAAAAGAGTGCATTGATTGTCTTTTAACGAAATGGTTCTACATTAAGTGAAACACTAAATGCATTTGTTTGTGAAATCTGAATAATATATGATGTCGATCCGTTCAACAATTTATGTTGAATCGTTCAAAGTTGAATAATCTTTTAACAATTCAACACATTCACTTCCTTTAATATTTTCGTAATATTATATACTAAACACTTATCAAACAATTATCTTTTTTATTTATCCATTTATAATATTATAATAAATACTAATATTATGATGTAATTATCTTTCTCTTCCGTGACTAAACTTAAGAGTAGAATAAGGCATGAACAAATTCTTGAAAAAGATAGGGAATGGTGTGAAAGCATAAAAGAAATTGCAGGGTAATCTCCGGTCAATTTCCGGTAACCTAATCTTCTTCTAATCTTCTTCTAATCTTCTTCTTCTCCGTTTTTATTTCTTGTTCTTTTGTTAGATCTTCAACATGTATACCATCCCCACTTATCCTTTCACCCCACGCCCACCTGCATCAAATAAACCCCATCTACATTCTAACACCTACAGCACCATCAATAATATCAAATACCAACCGGAAAACGTTGGTGTTTGGATTAAGGTTGATCGGAATAAGAAAAGACACTCAGATCCACAACCTTTGAAAACCCCCGTTGACGACGAGTTTCCGCCACTTAATCGTCACCATCCAAACCCTAACACTTTAAACCCTACCATACCATTGAAAACCAGGTTAAACGCTGCAAACAATCCCATCTATCATCGTTTCAAAGTGCAGGAAAACGCTAAAAATCTCTTAAAAAAATACGGTAACCCTACTACACCCCCAACCCCATTGAAACCCGATAACAAGAACATCACTTCCTATCTTTTCTTTAACTTTCCCGACTCTTGGTCTTCTGTGAATCTTTGGGGTCTTTTCAAAAAATAAGGCGAAATAACTGAAGTTTACATCCCAAAAAGAAGGCTAAAAAATGGGAAACGATTTGGGTTCGTACGCTACAAGAACATTCATGATCATCAAATCGATTCTATGGCTCGCAAACTTAGTATGGTGGAAATCGAAGGTATGTATCTGAAAGGACCCGTCCTAATCCATCCGGACAAAGTCCGTATCGATTATAAATGATTCACAATAGTTGATTTCATCGCGAGGTACTTGACCTCTATATGATACATTTTACAAACATTGCATTCGTTTTTGAAAAGACAATATTTCATTACATCGAAAGTTGACGGCATGCATACCATTTCATAATATATCTAATTATAATTGACTTAATATTAATCTCGATGAACTCAACGACTCGAATGCAACGTCTTTTGAAATATGTCATGAATGACTCCAAGTAATATCCCTAAAATGAGCAAATGCACATCGAAAGATTTCTTTCGTACCTGAGAATAAACATGCTTTAAAGTGTCAACCAAAAGGTTGGTGAGTTCATTAGTTTAACATAAATAATCATTTCATAGTTTTAATAGACCACAAGATTTCATATTTCCATTTCTCATAAACATACGTCCCATGCATAGAGACAAAAATATCATTCCTATGGATTGAACACCTGGTAATCGACATTCACAATATATATATATATATATATATATATATATATATATATATATATATATATATATAAGAATATCCCCATCATTCCGGGATCCTCCTTCGGACATGATATAAATTTCGAAGTACTAAAGCATCCGGTACTTTGGATGGGGCTTGTTGGGCCCGATAGATCTATCTTTAGGATTCGCGTCAATTAGGGTGTCTGTTCCCTAATTTTTAGATTACCAGACTAAAAAGGGGCATATTCAGTTTAATAATCCAATCATTCGTGTCTATTTCGTAAAACAGTTATAAAAACAGCGCATGTATTCTCAGTCCCAAAAATATATATTGCAAAAGCATTTAAAAGGGATTAATGAAACTCACCTAATGTATTTTGTAGTAAAAATACATATGACCATATTGAACAACTGAACAATGCAGGGTTGGCCTCGGATTCACGAACCTATATCATTTGTATATTTATTAAAATATATACTCATAATCAAATAAATCCATTTATTATTTAGAATATATCTGTTATGTTAATACTTTATAAGTTGTATTATGTACTTATATATTTCCATTTAATATATATATATATAGATTTTAATATAGTTAAATTATATAATATATTTTTGTATATAAAATCTATATTTTTATACTTATAACCTTAAGAACGTCATTAATACTTGTATTTTCATAATCGTAATTATTTTAATGATAATGATATAGATCATACTATTAATGTTAGTTTTAATAATATCCCTTATGATAATAACCATAATTTTAATTAAATGAAAAGTTTATTAATAATGATAATGAAAATAAAAGTTTTTATAGTAATACATAATACTTAATAATAATAATTATTATAGAAATTTCATTATTCGTGATAATATTAATAACAATACTTATTTTAATCATAAACAAATTCTCCACGTTAAATTTCTAAACTAATAACAAAAGCTTTTATAACATCAATTTGTAATCCTAATCATAATAATAATAGTAATACTTATATTAATAATAATTATACTAATAATTACAAAAGTGATATTAATACTAATATTAATGAAAAAGATGATAACTCGTATTATTTTCATATTAATAATAATAATAATAATAATAATAATAATAATAATAATAATAATAATAATAATAATAATCCTAATCCTAATAATAATAATAATGATACGACTGTTAGTGATAATAACAATAATAATATTCGTACATGTATTTATAATCCTAATAAATGAAAGATTATATCATCATACCTACATTAGTAATCATAATATTAAAAATTAATTTTTCATAATACTTAATAATAATAATGACTCTCATACACAATGATAATTGTAATATTAATAAGAATAATAATCATATAAACAATACAAATAATAATAATAATATTAATAATAACAATATTGGTAAGAATAAACAAATTAAAAAAAAGAAGAAAGAAACTACCTCCAAAATTCGAAATAAAAAGAAATGCCTCAACAGAGTCTCGAACCCAAGACCTCTCGATTACACACAACAACTATGACCATTAATCCGTTTCAGTTTTCTGATTTAAACTCCCATCCAATTTTATTTATACCGTATTATATTATCATCATCTTTATCAAAATACACAGTCAATCAGGGAACCCAAAGCAATATTTAATAACGATTTAAGGGTTGAAACAAGACTGGAAATTTATTTGTAATCGACCGGTAATGAGTACTTGTTTCAATTAACAGCTAAAAAAAATAAATAAATAAAATTTTAAAAGGTTGCTGCTGTCGCGACTTTAATATAAAAAAAATTGATTTTGTATTTTAAGAGCATTTTAGCTAAAGATCCTAACATGAAGTAGTTGCTAAATCATACATATAAACTTTCTAAACTATCAATTGAACTTGAATCCTCTACTAGGAATCGAATTTTATGAAGATCAATCAGTTTGACTTTTTAATTTAAAAGTTTGACTTCAGAAATTCTCACCCGATACACTAAATTGGAATTGGAAACTTTCCCGACAGATTGTTTAGAAGTTTTCCAACGAAACTGCATTTGTACAATTTAAAAATTCATTTGGTTTTTAGTCTTGGACAAAATTTGACAAGAATAGGGTACGGGTAGTTTTTCATTGGGTTCTTCGATTGAATTTCATAGAATTGGGACAGATAGAAGTAATGTATTGTTGTTAGTGGTGATAGGCAATCGTATGTATTATCTAACACTGAGATGGATTAGGTTATGTGAAGAATTGAGGTTGACAGGAATTTTATCAAGAACGTAAAATAATAAAAAAATAAAACAAAGAAAAAAAATAGAAAGGTGTAGTAGATTGTTCACAGACTCTTGTTTGATTCCAATGATTGAATCTGATTGAGTTACATTTACAGACCAAAAACAAAATTCAACTGTAGATGATATATACGTGAAACAGATTTTGATCTTCCAAATCCTTATATTTGGTTTCTATATAATTTATAAATAATAAATAATAATAATAATTAATAATTAATATTAATAACTATATTAATAATTATTAATAATAATAAAAAAAATAATAACGATACTAATAATCATAAAAATGATAATAATTATATTATTGATAATAAAAATATATATTGTATTATTTTCTATGATCTTAATAATAATATTGATAAAGATAATATGATAATATAACAATCAATAATAATCATAATAATACTAGTTATAATAATAATAATTCTTAATAATACTGGTAAAAAAAATACTAACCTTAAACATAATAATTAAAATTATAAATTTTACTACTAGTTTTACTAATAATGATATTAATAATGTTAATACTAATATTTAATAATAATAAATTAAAGGTATAAATTTTTATATCTATCTATATTTATATTATTAATACTGATATTAATATCACTCCTTATTTTATTGAAGTAATAATAATTTAACAACTATATTTTAATCTTGTAAGTAAGTTTAATATATAGATATTACATATTTAATTACATACAATTGTTCGTGAATCGTCAGGCATGGTCAACGGGTAATTGATTACATGAATATAGATTTCAAAACTTTCGAGACTCAACAATACAGATTTTGCTTATCGTGTTAAAAACATATAAAGATTAAGTTTAAATTTAATCAAAAATTCCCGGGTCATCACAGTATCTTGTAGTTTATAAAGCTCATGACCGTAATAACCTAAACAAACCTAAACCTAATACCACCTATCATCAGTCACCCAGACCTTAAAACAAAACTTTAACGAAAAGGCTACTTCACCTCCTGCTAAAATAGTTGACAATCGTTTGTTCTCTGATATTGTTAACCCTAATGTTCGTATCAAACCCAGATGCTTCACTAATATTGCAAACCTACACGCAAAAGAATTTTCCATCAAGATACCAATCGATGATAATCTCATCGATCTATTAGGGCACGCTATCATTGGTGCGATAAAAGGCATTGAACATCTTGACTACTTTAACGAGATATGTAAGTCCGAAAATCTCATGGGGCTCGAATGTAAGTATCTTGGGGGTAAAGAGGTCATGCTATTATACAATGAGAAACGAGATGCAATGCGTATGTTAAGCGATAAAAATAACCCGCTATGGAACTGGCTCGACGATTTTTGCCCGTGGGATCCTGAAGAGTATTCCTCTTCGAGTAGGCTTGTTTGGTTGGATATCAAAGGCGTGCCCTATCACCTGTTGGTCTGAATCTACATTTCGCAAAATCGGTAACTGTTGGGGTGAGGTTTTAGAGTTAGAAAACTGCTCCATCAATGAAAAAGGCTCTCAAGATATTTCTCTCGGTAAAGTCCTAATCAAAACTAATACATTCGACTTCATCAATGGGCATGTTCATATTCATCATGATGCCAAAGTTACCCATGCATATGTTACTGAAAATGGTAACCAACCGGTCGACTTCAACTCCACAGACAACGAATCCTCTGTTTGGGACGACGGTACTTAATCCAACGACTATATTTCTGATGAAGATTCGCATATGGACGATGATCAAGTTGAGGATCATTCTTCGCAAAATTCTGCTAACCGTATGTCCCATCCCAAATCCGAAATTGACGAAGGATACCAAGACAATAACCCCGGTAACACCAACGCTTCATCTTCTCATCGGTCCTCCCACATGTCAACGTCATCAAAACATGTTGATACTACCAAATTCCCTTCCAAAAATGATTACTGCTCAACACCCAAAAATACCGAAAATCTCGAAAAAATAGTTCAACCTCCATCGACTAATTCCCACGTCTCGGAAACAAAAGATATTAATGAATCATTAAACTCTCCAACCTCTAACTATCACCCCAATGCTTATGAATCTCCTAAACCCAAAAATACTCCTGTTCCCGTCTCACCTTTGAGCCCAAATCAAATTATGGACAGCCTATAATCCAATGGGCCCAATAATGATAACAATAATAAGCCCTTTAATAATATTCCTTGGTCCCCTTATGTTGAGCCCATTAACCTTGATATGGATCCAGCTCTAAACGCTTCAACCCCCATCAATCTGTCAACATGCCCAACGCATACCCCTGAGATCGAAATTGAACCTTCACCAATACATATACCTGTCAACAAATGCAACCCCATCATAATCAACGACACCATACCTGTTACAACCGATAATTCAACCCGTAACTCCAACGACACCAGCTACCCAACCCATATTCCCGAAACCATACCTATTACATCCGACATCCTTAACAGCCCCACGATTGCTAA
The DNA here is from genome assembly GCF_046630445.1 of Rutidosis leptorrhynchoides. Lineage (NCBI taxonomy): Eukaryota > Viridiplantae > Streptophyta > Magnoliopsida > Asterales > Asteraceae > Rutidosis > Rutidosis leptorrhynchoides. Next base: position 476,506,696 of record NC_092333.1, on the reverse strand, counting down.
AATCAAATCGAACGAAAAAACTAAGATGAAGTCGAAACTACCTGCAAAAGAGAAAAAGAAAAGGCTTCACACAAAAAATCTAAACTTTAAAAGGGTTTCCCGTTATCACATTTGTCACGCCCTGTCTTAATCCATCTGGACGAAGTCACCAACATCTGGTCCCATTGCGATGATCGAATCCAAGTAATATCTTTAAAATGAACAAATGCACAGCGGAAGATTTCTTTCATACCTAAGAATAAACATGCTTTCAAGTGTCAACCAAAAGGTTGGTGAGTTCATTAGTTTATCATAATCAATCATTTCCATAAATTTAATAGACCACAAGATTTCATTTATTCAATAATCATACACTCGCAAGTGTTTAAAATTCATTCATATGGATTGAACACCTGGTAAACTACATTAACAAATGCATCTAGAATATCCCCATATATAAATATCGAAGTACTAAAGCAGTTAAAATTCTCTGACTGGGGCGTGTCAAAGCCCATAGATCTATCTTTAGGATTCGCGTCAATTGGTGGCAATTATAATAAACACCAATTCTTAGGCTACCAAGTTCAACAAGGGCGATATCCGGTATAACAATTCAACCATAGAATGTAGTTTCAATTACTTGTGTCTATTTCGTAAAACATTTATAAAAGCAGCGCATGTATTCTCAGTCCCAAAAATATATATTGCAAAAGCATTTAAAAAGGGAGCAAATGAAACTGATGTTATGCGAGGTGTATATGAAATAGTTATATATTTACTACGAAATACTATTAAATACGATACAATTTTACACAAGTTATTTATTTATTTATAGAATGGATATACCTAAACCTTGCTACAACACTTATAGGCAGTGTACCTAATCGTACAGTAGTGTAGTTTTTAGTAAGTCCGGTTCGTTCCACAGGGATACAGTAAACAAGTTTAACGCTATAATTATTTTAACCTATAATTGTAAAAATATATATATATATATATATATATATATATATATATATATATATATATATATATATATATATATATATATATATATAAGTAGTATTATTATTATAAAGAGGGGTTTTTACCGTTTAATGACCGGTTTGTCGATTTTTAAAACTTAAGTCGCAATTAAAACCTAATGTAAAATATTAAAAATAAATATACTACGTAACTTAATTTAAAGCGTAAAGTAAATGATGATAAATAAAATTGCGATAAATAAAAATGCGATAAATAAAACGACAGTAAATAAAATTGCGATAATTAAAAAGTACGATAATTAAAAGTGCAATAAGATATAAAATAAAGAAATTATGCTTATTTAAACTTCCTTAATCATGATGTTTGACGTGTTGATTTTAGTTTATTTCCATGGGTTAATTGTCCTTTGTCCTGGATTATTCGATATGTCCATACGGTTTTTGTCCATAACAGTCCATCAGTCATAAATATAAAGTGCGAGTGTCCTCGTTAAATTATCCTTATACCCGAAGTCAAATATTCCAACTAATGGGGACTTAAACTGTAATAAGGTTTAATACATTGTTAATAATTACACCAGGTTATCGACTGTGTGCAATCCAAGGTTTTAATACTTTATTATCAATTACACCAAGTGTCCTTGTATGTAATCCACCCTTGTTTTAATGAGTCCATTGACTATTAATCCATTCCCGTGTCCGGTTAAATGAACGATTATTAGTACTTATAAATATCCCGCCCATCGTGTCCGATCGAGTGTATATGGTTATTTATAGATATGTCAAATTGTAAATCTATATATTAAATTAACGAACTATCATTCAGTTAAATAAATATAAATCCCATTAATAGTCCATACCAATTTCCACAAGTGTCGGTCTTTTGTCCAAACCCTAATTATGGTACAAAGCCCAATTACCCCGTATTTAATATTTAGCCCAACATCATGATTACTTCGACTTAAATAAGCATAATAATAACTTAGCTACGAGACATTAAATTAAAAAGGTTGAACATAACTTACAATGAGTATTAATCGCGTAGTGTTACACGGAAAAAATTTCGACTTACAAACTTAAAACATTCGCCACTATAACCTTATTATTATTAAACTTTAATATTAAAATTATAATTAAAATATAAATATAAATATAAATTGAGAGTGAGAGAGATTGATAAAAGGTGTGTATCATTCGTCCGAAAAATGCTTCAATTTATAGATGTGGCCATGTACAGTCTTCCATGCGATCGCATGGATTTAATGCATCCAGGCCATGCGATCGCATGGCCTCCTTTTCCTGGTCACATAAGATTCCAAAACGTGGGCTGCGCGTATTTATTTAATATATAATATAATATATATAATTTTATATAATTAATTATATATTATATTATATTCTTGTACTCCGTTGACTTATCATTTTAGCTCTGTTGCGTTACGCGTTGATAGTTGGTTCATGTCCCGGTTCCGGATTTTCGAACGTCCTTGCGTATTATTTAGTATCTTGTACTTTGCGTTTTGCGGCTTGTACTCTTGTAATTTTGAGACGTTTCTTATCAATAAATTGAACTACTTGGATTGTACTTTGTACTTTTTAGCGTTTTGGTCATTTGCGTCTTCAATTCGTCGAATCTGTATTTTGTCTTCACCTTTTATTATTTAAACGAATATCACTTGTAAATAGAACAATTGCAACTAAAAGCTTGTGTTTCTTGAGGGATAATGCTATGAAATATATATTCGTTTTTAGCATTATCAAATATTCCCACACTTGAGCGTTGCTTGTCCTCAAGCAATATAGAACTTGAAATAAAAACATACTTGAATCACTTCTTTATTCTTCACACTTTGTACATCAGTGATTTTAATACGGCGGTATGAACAATGATAGTAACGTTGTGGTTTACAGTCCCACATGACTATGAAAATTTATATCCTTTAGGAAATTGAATCTTTATGAAAACATTTGATCTTTTGAAAATTCAATCTAGCTTTTACCCTAGATAAGTTTTCCGGAATAACCCTTCACCGGTGTTTGCAAATTATTTTTGTGGGTTTTGTAGGTTTCAGATTTGAAAATTTTAGCTCAAAACTTGCGGTTTTGTGTCACCCACTTGCTAACCTTGTATTGGGAAAGCAGCACGTCCAGTATACTTGCTCCGTATATTACCTTTCGGTAAACTGTAACGACCCGGATTTTTCCGATCGTTTTATACATATGAGATTAATATTTACATAAATTAAACATTACCAACATGATAAGCAATCCAAATTGTTGAGTCTTGTGTTTTTGAAAAGAGTTTTACACAACGTTTGACCGTCCAATTTGACCGATCATATCACGAACTATATAACATACGATAATTATACGATTGTGTACATATACATATTTATACATATTTAACATGATCTAAGGATGGTTTAACATATCATTGTGTACTAATAACAATGAGTTATAAGTATACTTTGAGACTACTAACTTAAGTTTTCAAAACGATAACTATACGTAACGTTCTTTGACATATATACCTATAACTTATAATGTTTATACAAGTATCGTATAAATATGTATTTAATCACTTTTAAAGGGCTTATATACATAAAACAATATAAGTATATTTACAAAAGATAGCTATATTTGAATCCTCGTTCCGTTTCCTCAAGATTTCTACAAGTATATCTAGGGTATATGTAACCGTATCATACCCAGCTTCTATACGTATTTACTATTGGTAAATACACATCAAATCAACATCCTAATCAACCTAAAATCTGCCTTAGATATGAGGTAAACTCAAATTGGAAGTTAGCTTGACTAATTACACAAAATTACAACATGAAAATTTGTTTGTGTCTCCCCATTTTCACGCCATTTAATGGCTAGTAGGTACCTCATTTTGATTCAATTTTCTACTTCAATTTCCTAGCTAAAAACACACACTTTCATAAGCCTTAAATACCTTAAACATCTCAGCAAATAACCATGAAGATCTAGCCTCAAAAACAAGCTTTAATCATCATAAGAAAAACCAATCAAGAACACTACAAGTTACTACTTCCATTTTAAGTTTATACTTCAAGAATTCCAAGCTATCAAGAAGACCTTCAACCTTAAGTTTCTCTTCTTATTTTTCCAGTAGCTTTATCCAAGTAACTTGAGGTAGTAAACTCATTCATGATCTTATTCGATTCATATTCATATAACTATCTTATTTTGAGTTATAAATTATAACAACAAGAACATAGTTTGAATGATTTCAAACTTGTTCGCAAACTAAATAGATCCTTCTAACTTGACTTTTAAAACACTTCAAGACCTGTAACATATCATAATGATATGCTAACTTAACAAGATACAACTTGTTTTTACAAAGAACACCTTAAAACTGAATCTACGTCGTCGGAGTGCAACCGGGGGCTGTTTTGGGTTGGATAATTAAAAACCATCTTAAACTTTGAATTGGAATTTTATATTCTGGAAAAATGATATTTCTTATGAATATGTTAATATATAAAAATCTCATTGTATAACTCAAAGTGTAAGTATTTTTAACAAAATGATCATCTAGATGTTGTTTTTATGACGGAAATGATCACTTTCATAAGATTCACCCAAGTTTAACCTATAACCTGTGATTTCGAATGCAAACTAAGGTATTTACAGTTCATATTCATAAATAATGGCTCGATCCAAGGAAGTGGCAAGTTAAACCAACAAAAACAGAGTTGTATTGAAGAAACTACGGCTAAAACAAAATCGGGTATCCGAAGCTAGTTTAGCTACGAAAATATTTTGACTAAAACCAAAATAATCATATATTGGCTAATTAACATGATATTTTATATATATTTACTCATGATTTGATTTTACATATTTCAGGACCACCCGTAAACAACACGAGAAGATTAATTATAAGACCTCATGATTGTACGCAACATGTCATTTGACAACACAGTACTTTATGTACGCAACACGTCATTTGACAACACGGTATCATGGGTCAAGATTAACTCCGATCAATACGAATACGATGGAGTCTTTATTTATTTTATTGAGCAATTAATTATGGACCACTAACATCGGACTGCTAACTACGCACTAATAGATATTAAAAGTATTATAAGTACATATGTAACGATTATTTGAAAAGAAAATATGTTGATATATATTGTATATGGTTAGGTTCGTGATATCTATCAGAGACCAAGTCGTGTTAAATATCTTCAAGGTAAAAGTGAGTATATAGTCCCACTTTTAAACTCTAAATATTTCGGGAAGAGAATACATGCATTTTATAATTTACGTTATGGACACAAGTGATTAAAATATATATTCTACGTTGAGTTGTACCACTGGAATACTTCCCTGTAACTTGGTAACTACTATTTACATGCGGTATTGTAAACACGAATCCTGTTGATAAATCTATCGGGCCTGACAACCCCAACCGGACTGGACGACCAGTATTCAACGGTTGCACAGTACTTCATTTCAGTGACTACACTTGGTACGGTGTAGTAAGATTTTATAATAAAGGGAATATGTGACGTTGATTAAATGTTAAGTATGGTTATCAAGTGCTCAACCACTTAGAATATTTTTATTAAAACGTTTATGTATATTAAATCTTGTGGTCTATATTTATAAAGCTGCTAGCATTAAACCTATATCTCACCAACTTTATGTTGACGTATTAAGCATGTTTATTCTCAGGTGATAATTAAAAGCTTCCGCTGTATTATACTGAATTTAAGCAGGATTTGGAGTATGTATATTTGTGTCAAAAATAAAACTGCATATCGGAAGATTTGTAATGTAAAATATGTTAGAAATCGTATTGTTATTATCAAATGTAAAGTTTGTAAAAATAAGATTATCGCTCAACGGTAATCATTATTATGCTGTTTGAACCTTTGATTATAATAAAGGTTATGGTTTGTATTATAAAAACGAATGCTGATGTTATGCGAGGGGTATATGAAATAGTATAATTTTTACAAGGAAATACTATTAAATACGATACAATTTTACACAAGTGATTTATTTATTTATAGAATGGATATACCTAAACCTTGCTACAACACTTATAGGCAGTGTACCTAATCGTACAGTAGTGTAGTTTTTAGTAAGTCCGGTTCATTCCACAGGGATCTTTTAAACAAGCTTAACGCTATATTAGTTTTAACTTATAATTGTAAAAATACAAAAATATATATAAGTAGTATTATTATTATAAAAGGGGGTTTTTACCGTTTAATGACCGGTTTGTCGATTTTAAAACTTTAGTCGCAGTTAAAACCTAATGTAAAATATTAAAAATAAATATAACTTAATTTAAAGCGTAAAGTAAATAACGATAATGAAATTGCGATAAATAAAAGTGCGATAAAATAAAATTGTGATAATTAAAGAGTACGATAATTAAAAATGCAATTAAATAAAATGAAAATAAATAAAAGTGCGATAATTAAAAGTGCAATTAAATATGAAATATATAAATTATGCTTATTTAAACTTCCGTAATCATGATGTTTGACGTGTTGATTTTAGTTTTATTACCATGGGTTAATTGTCCTTTGTCCTGGATTATTCGATATGTCCATACGGATTTGTCTATAATAGTCCATCAGTCATAATCATAAAGTGCGAAAGTCTTCGTCAAATTATTCTTATTCCCGAAGTTAAATATTCCAACTAATTGGGGATTCGAATTGTAACAAGGTCTTAATACTTTGTTTAATGAATACACAAGGTTATCGACTGCGTGTAGTCCAAGGTTTTACTACTTTGTTAACAATTACACCAATTACCCTTGAATGTAATCCACTCCTGTTTCAACAAGTCTATTAACTATTAATCCAGTTCCGTGTCCGGTAAAATGAACAATTATTGGTATTTATAGATATCCCGCCCACCGTACCCAGTCAAGCATATGTGGTTATATATAAATACGTCAAATTACAAGTCTATATATTAAATCAACGAGGTATCATCTAGTTAATATAAAACCCATTAATATCCCATAGTCTAATTTCTACAAGTGTCGTTCTTTTATCCAAATTCTAATTATGGTACAAAGCCCAATTACCCAATTTTAATATTTAGCCCAACATCACGATTACTTCGGCATTAAATAAGCATAATAATAACTTAGCTACGAGACATTAATTTAAAAATAACATTAACCATAACTTACAGTGATTAAAAATTGCGTAGCATTACACGGACAGAATTTCGACTTACACCCTTACAACATTCACTAACATACCCTTATTATTAGAATTTATAATTAAAATTAAAATTAAAATATAATATATATATATATATATATGTGTGTGTACGAGTGAGAGATAGATATATGCTTTTATGATCAACTAAAACTGCGAAATTTATAGGCATGTGGCCAACTTTTTAGGGTCATGCGATCGCATGGCTTTTGTGCCTCCAGGCCATGCGATCGTATGGAGGTAGGTATCAGCTCACATGAGTTTGTTTTCTTGTTTGTCGACGTTTATAATATATAATATAATATATATATTAATTTTAAGAATTAATTATATATTATATTATATTCATGTGGATAGTTGACTTGTAATTTTTAGTCCGTTGCGTCGAGCGTTGAGAGTTGACTTTGGTCCCGGTTCCGAATTTTCAAACGTCCTTGCGTACAATTTAATATCTTGTATTTTGCGTTTCGCGTCTTGTACTCTTGTAATTTTGAGACGTTTCTCATCAATAATTGGAACCACTTTGATTGTACTTTGTACTTTTGAGCTTTTTGGTCGTTTGCGTCTTCAATTCGTCGAATCTGTCTTTTGCCTTCACCTTTTATTATTTAAACGAATATTACTTGTAAATAGAACAATTGCAACTAAAAGCTTATCTTTCTTGAGGGATAATGCTATGAAATATATGTTTGTTTTTAGCATTATCAAATATTCCCACACTTGAGCATTGCTTGTCCTCAAGCAATATAGTCTTGAAATAAAAATACTAGAATTACTTCTTTATTCTTCACACTTTGTACATCAGTGATTTTTATACGGCGGTATGAACAATGGTAGTAACGATGTGGTTTACAGTCCCACATGACTATGAAAATTTAGATCCTTTATGAAATTGGATCTTTATGAAAACTTTTGATCTTTTAAAAATACAATCTAGCTTTTACCCTAGATAAGTTTTCTGGAATAACCCTTCACCGGTGTTTGCAAATTGTTTTTGTGGGTTTGGTGGGTTTCAGATTTGAAAATTTTAGCTTAAAACTTGTGGTTTTGTGTCACCCACTTGCTAACCTTGTATTGGGAAAGCAACACGTCCAGTTTACCTTGTTCCGTATATTACCTTTCGGTAAACTACCGTCCGGTTGTAAAGGAAAGCGTTGAACAAGCAACTGTTAAGGCAATGTCCCCTGACATGCTTTTAATTATAGTCTATAACGTGTCGGATGCAATTACTATCCTTTGTAGGAGCAATAGTAAAGCTTACCCTTATAATTTTTCGGTCTGGCATAGGGTCCTGTCTTCGGCCATACTATGCAACCACCGTTCTTACGGTTGACACCCGATTTGGTTCAGGTGACCTAATGAATTCCAGGTGAATTCTCAGGATTTTACGTTCAATGGTAATGAACGCATTAAAAATGGGTTTTTAGAAAACAAATCGGTTTTAATTTTGATCAAAATATTTTCTCGTTCAAGCTCGAGTTTAGATATCATCGAATTCCATGAGTTTGTAATTCTCAATCTTTAAGGTCAATCTCAAGGATTGAGTAATATCAGGCTTAAAAGCTAATTTTTAATTTTTTAAGGAGATTATCCGTACTGGGGGTCTGATTCATTAGTCTTATCAAGCTAATTTGCACGGCGTCTTCCCCATTTTATTAGACAGATCCTCTCATGGTTAGGATAAGTCTTACCACTTGGCGACCCTGTTTGATGCCGAGGTCCGTGGATTTCCTGCTGATTTTAGTGATGACTTTTCTAGATTTTTCGTCAACCTACAGCTGGTCTGGACGACAACTTCCTGACATAAATCAAGAAGCGCGTGTCTTTTTCGGAAGACTTTACTTCCTTTTAATGATGAAATTGATTCATCGTATAGATCCATCTTTCTTTCAAATATATTACAAGAAATTGGGTAAAACTGATAAAATTGTCCAAAACAAAAGTATCTTCAATTATTTGTACAAAAATATGTGATATATGTTTTAAAATAACTTGGTAAATTTTTCTCACACTTGGCTTTTATTTTCCTTTTTATTGTCCTCTATTCCATTTTAAATGAATTCTAACATTTTGGTTTATTTCTCAATTTATGTCCTTTCCGAGGTAACAATAATTTCGGTGTTAACACCTAGTTTTATCGTTCATAAATATGTATAAACATGATTTTGAATTCATTTAATTGAAAATTTTGAAAATTTTACTAGAATTGGGTAGTCAGTATATAAGACTAAGGTTGTTCTTTATTATCAGAGAGCACCAGATTCTAATACAACTACTGCATTACTAGTATTTTTAATGGTAACCAAGTGTATAAGGTAAAAATTTTAAAAATCCGAAAGAATTTAACCCCTTCCCACACTTAAGATCTTGCAATGCCCTCATTTGCAAGAAATCAGTAACAATTTAAATTATTGAGGGTGATTAGCGTAGAAAAATGATTAAATTTTACCAAAGTTTTCAAACATATTGGCGTTTGTTTGTTGAATGATAAATGGTGCACATCATTTGTTCATTCCGTCTTGTTGTTACATCACATTTGTTTTTCGTTTTGTCGTCAAAATTAGTAGCTTTTACTGAACTTAATGCCAGTCTTTGAAAATGCGCTGTTTTACCCTGTTGTGTACATGAAATAAAATACATATAATACAAATATAAACATGCATGGTAATTTGAAATGGGACTTAAAATCCCACTTTCAAATCAAATATGAAACATTAGTACAACAAATAAAAATTTTAAACATTACAATAAAAGTATCATAATATAATGTGTTTAAACATAAATAAATAGAAATGATAAAAATTAAAAATCATATAAATTACCAACCGGAACTAAATCAATCTGGATAGGGGTTCCAGTTCATGTCGTCGTCCGAGTTCCATGGTTGGTGATAGGTGTACTGGTATGCCTGGTTAGGGTCGTAGAGAGTAAATGACGGTCTCATCTCGGGCTGGTGTGGAGGATAGTAAGCTGGTCGGGTCGGGACGTATTGCTCCTGAGGTGATAGCCGACTCATAATATGACGCTGATGATAGTCCCATCTATCATGCTGTCGTTGCCTGGAATGCTCGTAATCATTCCGGGCTTGCCACTGCTCCATCCGACGAAATCTCTCCGCGTTTGTCATGTCTACCTCATCTACACGCTGGTAGACATCAGTCATAGCCTCCCGAATGACATCCTTAATGTCATCCGCTTCCTCCATTTCCTCGTCTAAACCTCTCTCTACCTGAGGATGACTACCTTCATAGGGTACTGCCTGATTGCGTCTACTCTTTAATACCTTAGCACCCGCATAAACCCTCAATCCTAAAGGCTCAACCTGTTCTCTACATACCAAAAGTGGACCCCCTTTGTCCCTATCTACACCTAAATACTCTCCAATGAGAGTAACAAAAATACCTCCTCCAATTATCCCCCCTTCCTGTATTCCTTCCACCATTTTAGATAAATAAAAACCAACACAGTAAGGGATATTAACAAAGCCTCTTGGGTCTCGAATACACTTTAGGTAAAATAAATCATGTAAGGTCAATTTTTCCTTGTTGTGACCTCTCTGTGTAATCGAATTTGCCAAAAATCTATGAATTATACGAAGCTCAGCTCTGTTAATATGTAAGTAGGTATGTGTTCCTGCCCGCCCAAAAACATTATAATCTGACATACGCCTCCAGATAGCGTTCGCATCAAAATTCCTATCTACCCTTTCACCACGATAAATCAAATTAATACAATCGGGTAGTAGTAATTCAGCGGGCGTATATATCTGCAAAGCCCTGGTCATGTCCAGCATGGACATCCTGTACATCCTACGGCCAAGTATAAATCTAAGAAAACTTATATCATCTAACCTATCTACATCTGCATTTAATGCTATAGTACTCATAAGCTCGACACACCATTCCTTATATACAGGCCTACGAATGGTGAATAGACGTTCCCAATCGGTAAAAGAAGAACTGCCATACCTTTGAATCAGTAGCAGTCTAACACGGTCAGCTAGATGTACCGTTTCCAAAGGATTCCAATCAATTACCCTAGGCACCTCTACATCTTTCATTACTAATTTGAATTTATTACTTTGATATGCCAGGTAATCTCTCCAGCTTCTATCGAATCTCAGATTAGGATGCAATGTATGTTCAGGAATCGTTGGGTATTCTACTGGCGGATGTATCAGAAATACTGTGAAGGCATCAACAAATTGTAGCGGATCATAATAAGGTACATGTTGATCAGGTTGATGTTGTTGTTCCTGTTGTGGTTCTTGTTCGGGTTCTGGCTCGTATTGCGGCTCATATTCTGGTTCAGGTTCTTGTTGTGGTTGTCTAGATGATGATGAAGCACCAGCAGTATCGGTTTTCTGCAAAACACATTTAACACAAAATTTGTGCATCCAAATATGCATTAGTGTTAGCAAAATAACAACTTAAAACAATCACAATAACATGTTCAATCAAAATTAAACTTATACACATTTTCACATTTTTTACAATTTTACACTTTTTCAAATAAGCACATATGAAAATGTATACAAAGTTCATAAGCATTTAACTCAAATAACATGTCAAAATAGTCATTACTAGCAATTAAACAAGTCTCAAATGGCATTTACATCAAATTAATCAAGTTCATGAATTTTAGACTTAAAAAGTCCACTTTAATCTCTAAAAATCATGTTTAGGATCAAAGTTTGGATCATTTAACTATCTAAACATGTTACACTACTTAATTTAGCAATAATTCATGACAAAAATCGGCCATAACCTGTTTATATCAAAAAGCTCCAAATTGCTCAAGAACACAAACCCTAGATTTCTAAAATTTTTGAAGTTTTTGGCTTCAAATCATGTTAAATAGCATCAATCTAGGTTATACATGCATAAAATACTAACAATTTAACACTAATTACGCTAGAAATTAACAAAATCAAATTAGGTAAAATATTGGTAATTATCACAAAAACTAGAAAATTTATGAGTTTAGGGGTGTAATTTTTACCTTTTTGTTGAAGAATCCGAACCTAGGCACGATTAGAGCAAGAAATTTGACGAATTACGGTGAAAAAATGGTGAAATTTGGTGAGGATTTGAGAGAATTTCGTATGTGTATGTGTGTGTTGTGGTGAAGAACACAGAACTGCTCGAGCTTTTGTTCCTGGCCAGAATTTCAGCTCCATGCGATCGCATGGACTGAAAGGCCAAATCCCATGCGATCGCATGGGGTTCGGGTACAGTGTATTTTGGCTTTTTTTTTTTTTTTTTTTTTTTTTTTTTTTTAATAAAACCTTACACTAAAACATATAATTAAATTAAAATTTTAAAAATTTGTTTCTTTTTAGGATGAGGGCGTTTCGGAATGATGTCCTAGTCCGTCCCTCTACAAAATTTTAAAATTTGTCAATTTTAAGCGCAGTTTTAAAAAGTAATGGTTTTGGGGTTTTTTAAATATTTTTGGCATACTTTAATTCAATAAGATTAAAAATAATGATAATAAAAGTTCTCGTCCCTCCCTTGGGTAGAGCAATTTCGGTTCAACGACCTAGTTTTCAACTCACGACGAATTTTAAAAATCATATTTTTAACTTAACGAAATAAAGTAAATTTTTGTTTTTAAATTCACACCAAACTTTAATTTAAAATGCATAAAATTAAAAATTCATATTAAAATTATTAAAAATTCACACCAAATTCATATTATATTTTTATTTTTATACATACAAACTTATATTAAAAATATTAATTTTTCAAATATTTGCAAATTTAAATATATTGATTTTAAAAAGTTTATAATATTAATTTAATATTTATATATTAATTTTAAAAACAAAGTAAAAATAAAATTAAAAATCTTTTTGGTCTTTTATCCCACTTTAATCAATCAAATATTATCAAAAATATACGCCCCTCTTTTCGGTAAAGTAATTTCGGTTCCATAACCTAGTTTAACTCATGACGAATTTTTGAAATATTTTGGGTTGAATGATTAAAGATATTTATACCTTAAGAATAAACGGTAAATTTCGCAGTGATGTAATAAATTTTTGTATGATATCAATAATTTCGGTCGCAAAACCTAATTTTATTGAATACCAATTTAATACTTTATAGCGAACGATTTAGCGTTTATTATCAAAAGGTTAAAAACATAAAATAAAAATAAAAAACTGTGCATACTTAACTGTGAGATAGAATTCTCAGTGACCTGCTTTAGCTCACTCATAAGATAGACTAACTAATTGGTTTTCCATAGTTACATAGGCGTAACCTCGAGCATTCAACGATTTTTCTTCGAAATATATGAACGGTCCATCTCTGCATAAAGTAACGAATTCGGTATTGGAATATGTCTGATTCGTCGAGCATTTTCCTTCGTGTGACCATTTTCCGCATTTGTGACATCTTTCAAGGTGTCGTGCTCTTCTTTTTGCTGCGGATTTCGATTTTCCTTTACCAAAATGTAACTTATTATTTTCGTTCCTGGATTCTTTTCTTACTCCGTCCAATTTACCTCTGATTAATGATACCAATTCACTTGGAAGGGTGTCATTATTACGTTTAGTGATCAAAGCGTGTAGCATTAGACTATGGTTTAGTTCACAGGAAGTCTTCATCTCGTAAAACCTAAAAAAAATAAAAATTCAGAATGGGGGGAGGAGACTAGTTCTTTAGGGTCTGCTAGGGAAAGACCATTCGGATTCCATTCTTGGAAACTACAAGAAAACAGAACATCTAACTCTAACAGAAATACTTATTATCCTTTAAAGGCTTGATTCTCCCCACACTTAGTTAGATGTGGTGTTGAAATTATGATTAACTTCGTTGTCAACTTCCATCGGATCATGTACGTAATGTTTAACTCTGTGACCATTAACTTTAAATTCAATCCCATTTGAATTTATTAATTCTACTGTTCCGTACGGGAAAACTCTTTTGACTATGAATGGTCCAGACCATCTTGATTTCAATTTTCCAGGAAATAGCTTGAATTGTGAATTGAAAAGAAGAACTTTGTCTCCTTCTTTAAATTCTTTTGAACTTCCGATTCTTTTATCATGCCATTTCTTCGTTCTTTCCTTATAGATTAACGAATTTTTGTATGCTTCATGTCTTAATTCTTCTAATTCGTTTAATTGACTTAAACGTAGACGTCTAGCTTCATGTAAATCAAGATTACATGTCTTCAAAGCCCAAAATGCTTTGTGTTCAATTTCTACTGGAAGATGACATGCTTTTCCGTAAACGAGTCTAAAAGGTGTGGTTCCAATTGTAGTTTTGTAGGCTGTTCTAAAAGTCCAGAGTGCATCCTCCAATTTCATGGACCATTCCTTCAGATTTGATCCTACGGTTTTCTCTAGAATACGTTTTAATGCTCGGTTGGTATTTTCAACTTGTCCACTTGTTTGTGGATGATATGCGGTGGAGATTTTATGAGTTACTCCATATCTTTTAAGAACTTTCTCAAGTTGATTGTTACAAAAATGAGAACCCCGATCACTTATTAAGCTTTCGGTGTTCCGAACCTAGGAAAAAGACATTTTAAAAAGTTGACTACAACTCGTGCATCGTTAGTTGGGAGAGCTTGTGCTTCCGCCCATTTAGATACATAATCAATAACAACGAGAATATAGAGATTATTATGAGATTTTGGAAATGGACCCATAAAGTCAATACCCCAAATGTCAAATACTTCACATACTTGAATGACATTTTGTGGCATTTCATCACGTTGACTTATTTTTCCGGCCCTTTGACAAACATCACATGATTTGCAAAGAAGGTGTGCGTCTTTGAAAATTGTAGGCCAATAGAATCCAGCATCGTAAACTTTTCTTGCTGTGAGTTGAGGCCCATAATGCCCTCCTGTTGGTCCTGTGTGACAATGGTTTAAGATTTTACTGGCTTCATCTCCGAATACACATCGGCGTATTATTCCATCAGGACAACTTTTATACAAATGTGGATCTTCCCAGAAATAGTGTTTTATATCACTAAAGAATTTCTTTCATTTTTGGTACGACAACCCTTTTTCAAGGAATCCACATACTAAGTAGTTTGCATAGTCTGCAAACCATGGAATTTCATTATAATCTATCTTCAATAGATATTCATCAGGAAAGTTGTCTTGTATGGCCGATTCATTTAGAACTTCTAATTCGGGATTTTCAAGACGAGAAAGATGATCGGCGGCGAGATTTTCTGCTCCCTTTTTATCTCGGATTTCAATATCGAACTCTTGTAAGAGTAAGATCCAATGAATTAATTGTGGTTTGGAATCTTGTTTTGAAAATAGGTATCTAAGAGCAGAATGGTCGGTATAGACCACCATTTTAGCTAGAACGAGATATGATCGAAATTTATTAAAAGAAAAGACAATAGCAAGGAGTTCTTTTTCAGTAGTTGTGTAATTCGTTTGTGCTCCTTGTAATGTCTTACTAGCATAATATATAGGTTGAAATCGTTTTTCAATCCTTTGTCCTAAAACGGCTCCCATTGCAAAATCACTTGCATCGCACATTAGTTCAAACGGTAGACTCCAATTTGGAGTTATCATGATCGGCGCTTTAGTGATTTTTTCTTTAAGAATATTAAAAGATTTGATGCATTCATCTGAAAAGATAAATGGAGCATCTTTTTCTAGGAGTTTATTCATAGGAGTGGCAATTTTAGAAAAATCTTCTATGAAACGTCGGTAAAAACCGGCATGCCCTAGAAAACTCCTAACTCCTCTAACATTAGTGGGATGTGGAAGTTTAGCAATTACATCTACTTTAGCTCTATCCACTTCAATTCCTTCCTTTGAGATTTTATGTCCAAGAACGATGCCTTCTTTAACCATGAAATGGAATTTTTCCCAATTAAGAACTAGATTTGATTGTTCGCATCTAATAAGCATTCGTTCAAGATTAACTAGACATGATTCAAATGTATCACCGAAGACTGAAAAGTCATCCATGAAAACTTCCATGCATTCTTCTATCATGTCGTGAAAAATCGCCATCATGCACCTTTGAAAGGTTGCAGGGGCATTGCAAAGTCCAAATGGCATGAGTTTGTAAGCAAAAGTACCATAAGGGCATGTGAACGTGGTTTTATCTTGATCCTCGGGTGCTATTGGAATTTGAAAATATCCGGAGAAACCGTCAAGAAAACAATAGTAACTGTTTTCGGCTAATCTTTCCAACATTTGATCAATGAAAGGTAAGGGAAAGTGATCTTTTCTGGTGGCGTCATTTAATTTTCTATAATTAATACAAACACGCCATCCTGTTACAATCCTAGTAGGAATAAGCTCATTTTTTTCATTTGTGATGACAGTCATGCCACCCTTCTTAGGTACGCATTGAACTGGGCTTACCCATGGACTATCAGAAATTGGATAAATTAAACATGCATCAAGCAGTTTAATAATTTCTTTCTTAACAACATCTTGCATATTTGGATTTAGTCTTCGTTGGCGTTGCACATACGTTTTATGACCTTCTTCCATAAGGATTTTATGTGTGCAATACGAAGGACTTATTCCTTTAATATCATGAATTTTCCATGCAATAGCTGGTTTATGAGCTTTTAGCACAGAAATGAGTTGAGATTTTTCATTTTCAGTAAGAGAAGACGATATTATTACAGGTAATTCAGATTCACCATGTAAATAAGCATATTCCAAATGGTTTGGAAGTGGCTTTAACTCTAATGTCGGTGGTTCTTCTATCGATGATTTATATCGATATCTGTCTTCTTCTTTTAGCATTTGAATTTCTTCTGTTGTTGGTTCATACCCATTAGCCATTAGTGTGGCTAACATTTTAGTTTCATTAATTGGTTCAGTACCTTCTCCTAAAGAACATTCTCCGGTTCCTTGTAATTCTGGAAATTCTTCTAACAATTCTGCATGTGAATCTATAGTTTGAATATAATAACATGTATCATCTGCAGATTGCGGTTGTTGCATGGCTCTATCAACAGAAAAGGTAACACTCTCGTCCTCTATACTTAGGGTCAGCTTCTTACCAAACACGTCTATTATTGCTTTGGCCGTGTTTAAGAATGGTCTTCCTAATATAAGAGGTACTCGAGAATCTTCTTCCATGTCCAGAATAACAAAATCTACTGGAAATACTAAAGTACCAACTCTAACTAGCATGTTCTCCATTATCCCTCTAGGATATTTTACTGATCTATCTACTAGTTGTATACTTATTCGTGTTGGTTTCAATTCTCCAAGGTCTAGTTTAGCGTAGAGTGAATACGGTATTAGATTTATACTAGCACCTAAGTCTGCCAATGCTTCTATTGAACTAAGACTACCCAGAAAACATGGAATCGTGAAACTTCCTGGATCTGATAATTTTTCTGGTATCTTATTCAACAACACTGCAGAACAATTAGCATTCATAGTAACAGCCGAGATTTCTTCCATTTTCTTTCTATTTGTGATTAGATCTTTCAAAAATTTAGCATATCTAGGCATTCCTGAAATCACATCAATGAAAGGAAGATTTATATTTATTTGTTTAAACATATCCAAGAATTTGGATTGCTCGGCTTCAAGTCTTTCTTTTCTCATTTTACTCGGGTAAGGAAG
This sequence comes from Rutidosis leptorrhynchoides, assembly GCF_046630445.1. Lineage (NCBI taxonomy): Eukaryota > Viridiplantae > Streptophyta > Magnoliopsida > Asterales > Asteraceae > Rutidosis > Rutidosis leptorrhynchoides. Next base: position 476,488,917 of record NC_092333.1, on the reverse strand, counting down.
TGGTGGTTGGTATGGTTTAACATAAGGTTTAGCCTTAACTGTGTTATCTTCATTAACCTTTTCAACTACCGGTTCTTTTTCCTTATCTTGATCAGATTGTGGTTCTTGTGGAGTAGGAATAGCATCATCAGAAATTACAGGTATTTCAGGTGGATTAAGTGTGATACCACTTCTTGTGGTAATGGCTTTAGCTGTTTCATTCCGGGGGTTAGCTTTTGTATCACTAGGTAGACTTCCCGGTTTTCTTTCACCTATCAACCTTGCTAGGTTGCTTACTTCTTGTTCCAAATTTTGAATAGAGGCTTGTTGATTTCTAAATGATTGAGCATTTTGTTCATTTGTTTGTTTCTGAGATGTGAAAAATTGAGTTTGAGATTCAACTAACTTCGACATCATATCTTCTAAATTTGGATTTTTATCATCGGTTTGTGGTGGTTTGTTTTGAAAAATAGGTCTTTGCTGATTGTAAGTATTATTGTATACTTGTTGATTGCTAGGACCTTGTTGGTTGTTGTATGGAACATTTCGATTATAATTCTGGTTTTGATTGTAGTTTGGTCTTGGCGGTTGATAATTATTCTGATAATTATTTCCAGGCCTTTGGTTTATGTATGAAACATTCTCTCTTTGTTCCATTGTTAGTTCAATACTGAGACAATCTTTTGACAAATGTGGTCCTCCACACTGCTCACAACTAATTCGTATTAAGTGTATATATTTAGTCATCTTTTCCATTCGTCTCTCGACAGCATCTATCTTTGCAGAAATAGAATCTAAGTCATGGCTAGAATCGGCTCTAGCTGCTTTAGATGATCTAACGATATCTTTTTCTTGGTGCCACTCATGTGAGTGGGAAGCAGTGTTATCAATAATTTTGTAAGCATCAGTTGCTGTTTTCTTCATAATGGAACCACCAGCTGCTATGTCGATGTCTTTCCTTGTAGTGATGTCGCATCCTTGGTAGAATATTTGTACTATTTGACAGGTGTCTAAACCATGTTGCGGACATCCTCTTACTAACTTTCCAAATCTGGTCCATGCTTCATATAAAGTTTCATTTGGTTTTTGGTGAACGTAACAATTTCTCCTTGAAGTCTCACTGCTTTAGATGCTGACAAGAATTGTTTAAGAAAATTTTCAACTAAAACATCCCATGTATCAATCGCCCCTTCAGGTAACGATTCCAACCAATCTTTGGCTTCTCCCTTTAAAGTCCAGGGAAATAACATGAGATATATCTGTTCATCCTCCACTTCTCGGATTTTAAATAGAGTGCAGATCCTATTAAAGGTTCGAAGATGTTCATTTGGATCTTCCTTCAGCGCACCACTAAATTGGCATTGATTTGTTACCATGTGTAGGATTTGTCCTTTGATTTCATAATCTGGCGCATTTATGTCAGGTTGAGTAATTGCGTGACCTTGGCCAGTGCGTTTAGCTCTCATTCGGTCTTCCATACTTAGAGGTTCCAGATTTTCCATGATTGAATTTGTTGAATCTGAATCACTCTAGGATTCTGATTTAATGGTTGGTTCCTCAACAATCTCTGTTTGAATGATTGGTGGTTTCGGAGGAAAGATTAGTGGTTCAGGATCTCTGAATTATCCCTGAATATCCTCCGGGTTCTCAATTGTGAGGTCGGGTTCAAAAAATGGATTATCGGAAATTTGAATTGGAGTACTTGGTCGACTTGATAACGATTCTAAAGAAAAATCAACGGCGACAATATTTGCTAGATGTCTTGATCGAGTTACAGGTGGTGAACGTACAAAAGGTGGTGAACGTTTTGCTCGGTGCATTCACTGAATATCCTATTAGTTATAAAAATAAGAAAAATTATATAAGTTATCAAAGTAATAGACTTTTCTGCTTTTGCCCACGTTTCGAATAGCCAATAGATGCAGCAGGGAGCCAGAACCCTTTAAATCAGAAGCTCACAACTCAGCCACTAACAAATCCAACTATTACTACGAAGCAGAAAATTTGGGATGTCTATCAATTTAACCACTTAAAATAATTTTTCGTTGAAATTTTAGAGAGATTTTAGAGAAGAAATAGAAAAAATCTAAGTCCTAAAAACTAGAGCGGCGAAAAATAAGAAAGAAAAAGAGCGCGTCAAAAAAACGTCGAAAAATAAAAGGTCGAAAAATAATAGGCGTCGAAAAATAACAATAAGAAAGTAGCGCGTCGATACTTAAAAAGGAACTAAAAACTAAAAATTAAAAGTTACGTCTAAAAATATTAAAGCTTAGAGAAATGCTATATCCCAAAACGGCAATAACTTAAAAAGGAACTAAAATATAAAAATGGCGTCGCAAAATTCTAAAGCACCTAAATCTTAGTCTAAAGAAAAAGCACTTAAGGGATTATACGGCAAAGCCTAAAAATCTAGAAATAAAAATAACTATGGCAAAAACTATATCTTAAAACTAATTACGAGCGAAAAATACAAAAATTACGCTAAAACAAATAAAAAGATACAAAATATAAAAATAAAACTTAAAGTTGTAAAAAGTACAATTTTTATAAAAATATTATTTTTATATTATTTATTTTATAAAAGTATTTATTTTATAATTTATTAAAACTAATTAAACTAAATAATACAAATTATAAATAAACTAAACTAGATAATAAATAACTAAACCTTAATTAGGGTTTTATTAATAATAATAAATAATACTCCGTAATTAATGCAGATTTAGGTCAAACCTGGCGTGTCAGATGGTTTCATGCGATCGCATGAATTTTTGCCTTCGGGCTCATGCGGTCGCATGAGCTAGGGTTTCGGGCCAGAGTTGGGCCGCTACAGTACCGGGCCTCGAGTTTTATTATATTTTTTTTTTTCTGTTTTCTGTTTATATAAAATATAAATATGACTAAAATAAAATTTAATTTTTAAAAACTAAAATAAAAATACTTTTTAAATTTATATATTTTTAACAACTCTTAAAAAAAAATATATAGATTTTTTTATATTTTCTTTTTATATTTTTGTATTATTAATATTTAAAACGTATATTTTTTATACAAAGAACTTAAAAAAAATCTTTTTTTATATATATATAGCGTTTCGCTTCGGACGTTTATGTTGTTCCCCGGCAGCGGCGCCAAAAATACTTGATGTTATGCGAGGGGTATATGAAATAGTATAATTTTTACAAGGAAATACTATTAAATACGATACAATTTTACACAAGTGATTTATTTATTTATAGAATGGATATACCTAAACCTTGCTACAACACTTATAGGCAGTGTACCTAATCGTACAGTAGTGTAGTTTTTAGTAAGTCCGGTTCGTTCCACAGGGATCTTTTAAACAAGCTTAACGCTATATTAGTTTTAACTTATAATTGTAAAAATACAAAAATATATATAAGTAGTATTATTATTATAAAAGGGGGTTACTGTAGTGACCCGAACTTTTCCATGTTTATATATATTAATTGAGATTGATATTTACATGATTAAATGTTTCCAACATGTTAAGCAATCAAACTTGTTAAGACTTGATTAATTGAAATATGTTTCATATAGACAATTGACCACCCAAGTTGACCGGTGATTCACGAACGTTAAAACTTGTAAAAACTATATGATGACATATATATGGATATATATAGTTAACATGATACTATGATAAGTAAACATATCATTAAGTATATTAACAATGAACTACATATGTAAAAATAAGACTACTAACTTAATGATTTTTAAACTAGACATATATGTAACGATTATCGTTGTAAAGACATTTAATGTATATATATCATATTAAGAGATATTCATACATGATAATATCATGATAATATAATAATTTAAAATCTCATTTAATATTATAAACATTGGGTTAACAACATTTAACAAGATAGTTAACCTAAAGGTTTCAAAACAACACTTACATGTAACGACTAACGATGACTTAACGACTCAGTTAAAATGTATATACATGTAGTGTTTTAATATGTATTTTTACACTTTTGAAAGACTTCAATACACTTATCAAAATACTTCTACTTAACAAAAATGCTTACAATTACATCCTCGTTCAGTTTCATCAACAATTCTACTCGTATGCACCCGTATTCGTACTCGTACAATACACAGCTTTTAGATGTATGTACTACTGGTATATACACTCCAATGATCAGCTCTTAGCAGCCCATATGAGTCACCTAACACATGTGGGAACCATCATTTGGCAACTAGCATGAAATATCTCATAAAATTATAAAAATATGAGTAATCATTCATGACTTATTTACATGAAAACAAAATTACATATCCTTTATATCTAATTCATACACCAACGACCAAAAACACCTACAAACACTTTCATTCTTCAATTTTCTTCATCTAATTGATCTCTCTCAAGTTCTATCTTCAAGTTCTAAGTGTTCTTCATAAATTCTACAAGTTCTAGTTACATAAAATCAAGAATACTTTCAAGTTTGCTAGCTCACTTCCAATCTTGTAAGGTGATCATCCAACCTCAAGAAATCTTTGTTTCTTACAGTAGGTTATCATTATAATACAAGGTAATAATCATATTCAAACTTTGGTTTCATTTTCTATAACTATAACAATCTTATTTCAAGTGATGATCTTACTTGAACTTGTTTTCGTGTCATGATTCTGCTTCAAGAACTTCGAGCCATCCAAGGATCCGTTGAAGCTAGATCCATTTTTATTTTTTCCAGTAGGTTTATCCAAGGAACTTAAGGTAGTAATGATGTTCATAACATCATTCGATTCATACATATAAAGCTATCTTATTCGAAGGTTTAAACTTGTAATCACTAGAACATAGTTTAGTTAATTCTAAACTTGTTCGCAAACAAAAGTTAATCTTTCTAACTTGACTTTTAAAATCAACTAAACACATGTTCTATATCTATATGATATGCTAACTTAATGATTTAAAACCTGAAAACACAAAAAACACCGTAAAACCGGATTTACGCCGTCGTAGTAACAGCGCGGGCTGTTTTGGGTTAGTTAATTAAAAACTATGATAAACTTTGATTTAAAAGTTGTTATTCTGAGAAAATGATTTTTATTATGAACATGAAACTATATCCAAAAATTATGGTTAAACTCAAAGTGGAAGTATGTTTTCTAAAATGGTCATCTAGACGTCGTTCTTTCGACTGAAATGACCACCTTTACAAAAACGGCTTGTAACTTATTTTTCCGACTATAAACCTATACTTTTTCTATTTAGATTCATAAAATAGAGTTCAATATGAAACCATAGCAATTTGATTCACTCAAAACGGATTTAAAATGAAGAAGTTATGGGTAAAACAAGATTGGATAATTTTTCTCATTTTAGCTACGTGAAAATTGGTAACAAATCTATTCCAATCATAACTTAATCAACTTGTATTGTATATTATGTAATCTTGAGATACCATAGACACGTATACAATGTTTCGACCTATCATGTCGACACATCTATATATATTTCGGAACAACCATAGACACTCTATATGTGAATGTTGGAGTTAGCTATACAGGGTTGAGGTTGATTCCAAAATATATATAGTTTGAGTTGTGATCAATACTGAGATACGTATACACTGGGTCGTGGATTGATTCAAGATAATATTTATCGATTTATTTCTGTACATCTAACTGTGGACAACTAGTTGTAGGTTACTAACGAGGACAGCTGACTTAATAAACTTAAAACATCAAAATATATTAAAAGTGTTGTAAATATATTTTGAACATACTTTGATATATATGTATATATTGTTATAGGTTCGTGAATCAACCAGTGGCCAAGTCTTACTTCCCGACGAAGTAAAAATCTGTGAAAGTGAGTTATAGTCCCACTTTTAAAATCTAATATTTTTGGGATGAGAATACATGCAGGTTTTATAAATGATTTACAAAATAGACACAAGTACGTGAAACTACATTCTATGGTTGAATTATCGAAATCGAATATGCCCCTTTTTATTAAGTCTGGTAATCTAAGAATTAGGGAACAGACACCCTAATTGACGCGAATCTTAAAGATAGATCTATTGGGCCTAACAAACCCCATCCAAAGTACCGGATGCTTTAGTACTTCGAAATTTATATCATATCCGAAGGGTGTCCCGGAATGATGGGGATATTCTTATATATGCATCTTGTTAATGTCGGTTACCAGGTGTTCACCATATGAATGATTTTTATCTCTATGTATGGGATGTGTATTGAAATATGAAATCTTGTGGTCTATTATTATGATTTAATATATATAAGTTAAACCTATAACTCACCAACATTTTTGTTGACGTTTTAAGCATGTTTATTCTCAGGTGATTATTAAGAGCTTCCGCTGTCGCATAATTAAATAAGGATGAGATTTGGAGTCCATGCTTATATGATATTATGTAAAAACTGTATTCAAGAAACTTATTTTGTTGTAACATATTTGTATTGTAAACCATTATGTAATGGTCGCGTGTAAACAGGATATTTTAGATTATCATTATTTGATAATCTACGTAAAGCTTTTTTTAAACCTTTATTGATGAAATAAAGGTTATGGTTTGTTTTAAAAATGAATGCAGTCTTTGAAAAACGTCTCATATAGAGGTTAAAACCTCGCAACGAAATCAATTAATATGGAACGTTTTTAATCAATAAGAACGGGACATTTCAGTTGGTATCAGAGCGTTCGTCTTAGAGAACCAGAATTTTGCATTAGTGTGTCTTATCGAGTTTGTTAGGATGCATTAGTGAGTCTGGACTTCGACCGTGTTTACTTGAAAAATGATTGCTTAACAAATTTTGTTGAAAACTATATATTTTTAACATGTGAATATTATGTGATATATTAATCTCTTAACGCGTTTGATATTATGTGATAGATGTCTACCTCTAGAACAAGTCCCATTGACTCACCTAATAATAATGAAGAGTCAAATGTAAATTGGAATGATTCGTGGACTGATTCACAAGTTCCCGAAGAGGAACCGGAAGAAGAGTCGGAACCGGAAGAAGAATCGGAACCGGAAGAAGAATCGGAACCGGATGAAGAAATAGAACCGGTGGGGGAAATAATAAAACGGTTAAGTAAAAGAAAATCCTCAACCAACCGACCAAGGTTAATTATGGTCAATGGTGTTTCCGCCAAGGAAGCAAAATATTGGGAGGATTACCAATTCTCCGATGAATCGGATTCCGACGAGAATTCCGATGATGTTATAGAAATTACCCCAACTGAATTTAAAAAGGCAAAAGAAAATAATAAGGGAAAGGGCATAAAAATAGAGAAATCTAATTCCAACCCCGATGAACTTTATATGTATCGTCAACCCCCGAAGTCCTTAAGTTGTAACAATGACCCGGGAACCTCTAAACCACCAGGTTTTTCTAAACCAATGTGGAAAATCACGGCTCGTATTAGGGGAACATCATATATCCCTAGAAACTTGGCAAAACGAACCAAAACCGAAGAAGAAGAAACAAGCGAGACGGAATAAGATAGTTGTCTTCGTGTGGTGTAATATATGTAATATAGTGTGCTTATGCTTTATGATATATGTAAAAATTGCTTGTATTAATAAGTATTTTTTTTATGAATCTAACTCTTGTCTATTTTACAGTATAAAAACACAAAATGGATAGACAAACCAATATTTTAAGAGACCTACCCGGAGACATGATTGATGAAATCTTGTCTAGAGTCGGTCAGAATTCTTCGGCACAACTATTTAAGGCGAGATCAGTTTGTAAGACATTCGAAGAACGTTCCAAGAATGCCTTGGTTTATAAAAGGCTTTCGTTCCAAAGATGGGGGATATCACATTGGGAAATCCATAAGTTACGATGTGTTTACTTTGACGCATATATTGCGGGGAACCCAAATGCTATTTTACGCAATGGGTTAAGAAATTATCTTGACTCAATATATCCGAATATTGGACTTCGTGATTTAGAAAAAGCGGCTAACATGCAACATAAAGAAGCATGTTATGCTTACGGATTAGTAATGTTCGCTTCTCACCAAAGTGAGAACAAGAACATCGGGCTACAACTATTAAACAAAACGTTCTCACAAGTGACGGAGTCGGTAATTGGGGTAAGAAATGAGGTTTTTAGATTGTTACGGGACTGTTGGACATTACGTAACCCTCGTCCCTTTGACGACGTTACAACACGCTGTCTTATCAACGGCCATAATGGTTATGTTCCACAAGACCAAGGATGGGAAGTAATCCTAGTAAAACCAGAATGCATGACTTGTTTCTGGACGTATGAATTACGTGTCTTTATTGCCTTTGCTGAACGACTTGTGTACTAGCTAGAATTATCTTCACAACCATCTTGTATCAAATTTATTGTGTGCTATATTTCATGCTATATGTAAAATAAGCGGTATTGTAAGTTTGTAAAATATTGAGTAAAAGTTTGAACGCGAAATATTATTATAATCAGTTTTTCATATAGAATTGTAGTAGTTGAATTGTATATTAGCTACCAAGTATGAACTTAACGGGTAGGTACTACCCGAATTTAAACTTATAAAACGCTAATATGAAGAAAAAGCTTTTATAAATGAGTTCATATTATGCTACGAAATACTATTAACTACTCTTAATATTCTGTATGATTAACTTGTTCCATTTGACTATTTTGAAGGTAATGGCACCGACTACTCGACACACCGTGAATATGAATGAAGAGGAATTCCGTACTTTTCTAGCTTCACACATAGCCGAAGTACAGGCTGCGCTACATACCAACAATAACCTTGGATCTAGCAGTACAGGAAATCGTGTAGGATGCACCTACAAAGAATTCACTGCCTGTAAATCTTTGGAATTTGATGGAACCGAAGGACCGATCGGATTGAAACGGTGGACCGAGAAGGTCGAATCGGTGTTTGCCATAAGTAAGTGTACTGAAGAGGACAAAGTGAAGTACGCTACGCATACCTTCACAGGTTCTGCGTTAACATGGTGGAATACCTATCTAGAGCAAGTGGGACAAGACGATGCGTACACACTACCGTGGTCAGCATTCAAGCACTTGATGAACGAGAAGTACCGTCCCAGAACCGAGGTCAATAAGCTCAATACAGAACTTAGAGGGTTACGAACCCAAGGATTTGATATTACCACGTACGAAATACGATTCACAGAATTGTGCCTATTGTGTCCGGGAGCATTCGAAGATGAGGAAGAGAAGATCGACGCGTTTGTGAAAGGATTACTGGAAAGAATCCAAGAAGATATAAGTTCACACGAGCCCGCCTCCATACAACAGGCATGTAGAATGGCTCACAAACTAGTGAACCAGATTGAAGAAAGAATTAAAGAACAGATTGCTGAAGAGGCCAATGTGAAGCAAGTCAAAAGAAAGTGGGAGGAAAACGGTGATAAGAATCACCAATACAACAACAACAGCAATTACAACAATAATCGCAACAATTATCCCAACAATCGCAACATCAATCGCAACTACAACAAACGGCCCAACAACAACAACAACAACAACAACAGCAACTACAACAATCATCCCAACAACAATAATAACCGCAACAACAACAACAATCAGAAGCAGCTATGCCAAAGGTGTGAAAAGTATCACTCGGGGTTCTGCACCAAATTTTGCAACAAGTGTAAAAGAAATGGTCATAGCGTGGCGAAGTGTGAGGTCTACGTACCAGGGGTTAATAGAACGAAAGGAACAAATGGTGTTGGAACGAGTAATGGCGGAGCAAGTAGTGTCGGAGCAAGTTATGCCAATGTAGTTTGTTATAAATGTGGAAAACCGGGCCACATTATTAGAAATTGCCCGAACCAGGAGAACACGAATGGACAAGGCCGCGGAAGAGTTTTCAATATTAATGCGGCAGAGGCATAGGAAGACCCGGAGCTTGTTACGGGTACGTTTCTTATTGACAATAAATCTGCTTACTGATGTTATGCGAGGTGTATATAAAATAGCTATTAATTTTAGCAGGAAATACTATTAAATACGATACAATTTTACACAAGATATTTATTTATTTATAGAATGGATATACTTAAACCTTACTACAACACTTATAGGCAGTGTACCTAATCGTACAGTAGTGTAGTTTTTAGTAAGTCCGGTTCGTTCCACAGGGAAAATCTTTAAACAAAGCTTAACGCTATATTAGTTTACTTTTATAAAAATACAAATATATATATAAGTAATATTATTATTATAAAGGGGGGTTTTTACCGTTTAATGACCGGTTTGTCGATTTTAAAACTTTAGTCGCAGTTAAAACCAAATGTAAAATATTAAAAATAAATACAAGACTTAAATTAAAGCGTAAAGTAAATAACGATAATGAAATTGCGAATAATAAAAGTGCGATAAAATAAACTTGCGATAATTAAAAAGTACGATAATTAAAAGTGCAATTAAATACAATAACAATAAAAATGCGATAATTAGAAGTGCAATTAAATATAAAATAAAGGAAATTAAATATGAAATAAAAGAATTATGCTTATTTAAACTTCCGTAATCATGATGGTTGACGTGTTGATTTTAGTTTTATGCCCATGGGTTAATTGTCCTTTGTCCTGGATTATTTAATATGTCCGTCTGGTTTTTGTCCATAACAGTCCATCAGTCATAAATATAAAGTGCGAGTGTCCTCGTCAAATTATCCTTATACCCAAAGTTAAATATTCCAACTAATTGGGGACTTAAACTGTAACAAGATTTTAATACTTTGTTTAATAATTACACCAGGATGTCGACTGAGTGTAACCCAAGGTTTTAATATTTTGTTATCAATTATACCAAGTATCCTTGTACATAATTTCACCCCTGTTTTAATTATTCTAGTGGCTATTAATCCATTCCCATGTCCGGTTAAATGAACGATTATTCGTACATATAAATACCCCGCCAATCGTGTCCGATCGAGTGTATATGGTAATTTATAGGGACGCCCAATTGTAAATCTTTATATTAACATTAACAAACTATCATTTATTTAAACAAATATAAAGCCCATTAATAGCCCATAGTCTAATTTCCACAAGTGTCGTTCTTTTGTCCAAACCCCAATTATGGTACAAAGCCCAATTACCCAATTTTAGTAATTAGCCCAACATCATGATTACTTCGGATTAAATAAGCATAATAATAACTTAGCTACGAGACATTAAATTAAAAAGGTTGAACATAACTTACAATGATTAAAAATAGCGTAGCGTTACACGGACAGAATTTCGACTTACACCCTTACAATATTCGCTAACATACCCTTATTATTAGGATTAAAATTAAAATTAAAATTAAAATTAAAATATAAATATAAATATTTACGTATTATGAGAGAAGAAGAAAAAGGATGATGAAAATGATCAGAATTCAGTTGGCTTTATAGGGAATTGAGTTCAGGGGTACTCCGCGACTCGCGGCCCTTTTTGCCTTCAAAATCCGCGAGTCGCGGAGTTTGTAAATACAGCTCACTCCATTTTGGAGTCTTTCTTGCCGACGGTTTATTTTATTTATATAATATATAAATAATTATAAGAATTATTTAAATATTATATTATATTTATGTGCATAGTTGACTTGTAATTTTTAGTCCGTTGCGTCGAGCGTTGAGAGTTGACTCTGGTCCCGGTTCCGGATTTTCGAACGTCCTTGCGTACAATTTAATATTTTGTACTTTGCGTTTTGAATCTTGTACTCTTGTAATTTCGAGACGTTTCTTATCAATAATTGGAACCTCTTTGATTGTCTTTTGTACTTTTGAGTTTTTTGGTCGTTTGCGTCTTCAATTCGTCGAATCTGTCTTTTGTCTTCACCTTTTATTATTTAAACGAATATCACTTGTAAATAGAACAATTGCAACTAAAAGCTTGTCTTTCTTGAGGAATAATGCTATGAAATATATGTTCGTTTTTAGCATTATCAAATATTCCCACACTTGAGCTTTGCTTGTCCTCAAGCAATAACGTCTTGAAATACTAGAATCACTTCTTTATTCTTCACACTTTGTACATCAGTGATTTCTATACGGCGGTATAAACAGTGGTAGTAACGATATGGTTTACAGTCCCACATGACTATAAAAATTTAGATCCATTAAGGAAATTGGATCTTTATGAAAACATTTGATCTTTTGAAAATTAAATCTAGTTTTTACCCTAGATAAGTTTTCCGGAATAACCCTTCACCGGTGTTTGCAAATTCTTTTTTTTTTTTTTTTTTTGGGTTTGGTGGGTTTCAGATTTGAAAATTTTAGCTCAAAACTTATGGTTTTGTGTCACCCACTTGCTAACCTTGTATTTGGAAAGCAACACGTCCAGTTTACTTGTCCCGTATATTACCTTTCGGTAAACTACCATCCAGTTGTAAAGGAAAGCGTTGAACAAGCAACTGTTAAGGCAATGTCCCCTGACATGCTTTTAATTATGGTCTATAACGTGTCGGACGCAATTACTATCCTTGGTAGGAGCAATAGTAAAGCTCACCCTTATGATTTTTCGGTCTGGCACAAGGTCCTGTCTTTGACCACTATGCAACCACCGTTCTTACGGTTGACACCCGATTTAGTTCAGGTGACCTAATAAATTCCAGGTGAATTCCTAGGATTTTACGTTCAATGGTAATAAACGTATTGAAAATAGGGTTTTCAGAAAGCAAATCGGTTTGTAATTTTGATCAAAATATTTTCTCGTTCAAGCTCGAGTTTAGATATCATTGAATTCCATGAGTTTGTAATTCTCAATCTTTAAGGTCAATCTCAAGGATTGAGTAATATCAGGCTTAAAAGCTGATTTTTAGTCTTTAAGGAGATTATCCTTTCTGGGGATCTGATTCATTAGTCTTATCAAGCTAATTTGCATGGTGCCCCCCATTGTACGAGATAAATCCTTCTCATGGTTAGGATAAATCTGACCACTTGGCGACCCTGTTTAATGCTGAGGTCCGTGGATTTCCTGCTGATTTTAGTGATGACTTTTCTAGATTTTTCGTCAACCTACAGCTGGTCTGGACGACAACTTCTTGACCTAAATCAAGAAGCGCGTGTCTTTTTCGGAAGACTTTACTTCCTTTTAATGATGGAATTGATTCATCGTGTAGATCCATCTTTCTTACAGTAAATCAGGTAAAACTTTTTAGTTTAGTCCAAAGCAAAAGTATTTTCAGTTATTTGTACAAAAATATGTGATATATGTTTTGAATAACTTGGAGAATTTTCCCACACTTGGCTTTTATTTTCCTTTTTATTGTCCTTTATTCCATTTTAAATGAATTTTAACATTTTGGTTTGTTTCTCAATTTATGTCCTTTCTGAGGTAACAATAATTTCGGTGTTAAAACCTAGTTTTATCGTTCATAAATATGTATAAACATGATTTTGAGTTCATTTAATTGAAAATTTTGAAAAATTTTACTAGAATTGGGTAGTCAGTATATAAGACTAGGGCTGTTGTTTATTATCAGAGAGCACTAGATTCTAATACAACTACTGCTTTACTAGTATTTTTAATGGTAACCAAGTGTTTAAGATAAAAATTATAAAATCCGAAAGAATTTAACCCCTTCCCACACTTAAGATCTTGCAATGCCCTCATTTGCAAGAAATCAGTAACAATTTAAATTATTGAGGGTGATTTGTGTGAAAATGATTAAATTTTACCAAAGTTTCCAAATATATTGGCGTTTGTTTGCTGAATGATAAATGGTGCACATCATTTGTTCATTCCGTCTTGTTGTTATTTCACATATATTTTGCATCTTGTCGTCAAAATTAGTTGCTTTTGCTGAACTTAATGCCAGTCTTTAAAAATGCGTTGTTTTACCCTGTTGTGTACATAAGATAAATTGCAAACATATATACATATATTTGAAGTTTGGTATATTACCCCACATTCAAAAATTATTAAAATCTAAGAATAAAAGTTAGAAAATTATAAAAACTATTACAATATTAACATAAGTATTAAACGTATCAACATTACAAATTACAAAATAAATAAAACTAAGTAGACTAGGGATGATACTGATACCAATAGGGGTTCCATGCATAACCATAGGTGCTATAAAATGCTTCGGCAGGGTTATACGTAGGATACGGTGGTTGCATCTCTATAGACCAGGGAGGGAATATGGGTTTTGGAGTAGGAATATAGTTTCTACCTATATGTTGGCAATGAGCTATGATTTGGTTTTGATGAACTTGCCAATCTTCAAATGCTCTCTGTCTAGCATTTTCGTACTCCTGTGAAGCTATAAACCTTTGCATTTCTTGCATTTCATTTCCCCCTCCTACATTACCTTGCTGTTGGTTTCTCTCAACCTGTGGATGTCTACCATGGTATTGTACTGCAGCGTTATTTCGCCTCTTCAAAACTTTCGCACCATGGTATACATTTAAACCTATTGTATCGCGGGGTTCTGGTTCTTGGACTAATAATCCCCCCCGACTTATATCCACACCGAGATATTCAGCAATCAAAGTAATAAAAATACCACCTCCTATTATGCTATGCGGTCTCATCCCCGTAACCATAGCTGATAAATAATAACCCACACAATAAGGTATACTTACAGCGCTTTGTGGGTCTCGAATACACATATGGTAAAACAAATCCTGTTCATTTACCTTTTCCTTGTTCTTACCTCTTTGTGTAATCGAATTAGCTAAAAACCTATGAATTACTCTTAATTCAGCTCTATCTATATCCAAATAAGAGTAATTTCCCCCTTTGAATCGGTGATGGCTTGTCATTTGACTCCATACACCATGTGTATCAAAATTTTCATCTATCTTTCTACCATTTAGTATCAACCCTCTACAATCGGCAGATTCTAACTCCTCAGGCGTATATATACGTAAAGCCTGAGCCATGTCTAGTAAAGACATGTGGCGCATCGAACCTCCTAACAAAAATCTAATAAAAGATCGATGGGTTAAACTAGCTACCCGATCATTTAATTCTATACTACACAACAATTCTTCACACCATACTTTATATACAGGTCTACGCATGGTGAATAAACGTACCCAGTCATTAAAAGTAGAATTACCATACCTCTGTGCAAGTAATTCCCTAATTGGCCCGGCCAATTCTACAGCTTCTAATGGTCCCCATTCTATGACCCTCGGTACCTCAACAACTTTAGAATGAAGAGTATGCAAACCCCTTTGGTATTTTGGATAATCTATCCAAAGTCTGTCAAATCTCAGGTTCGGGTGCAAATCTTCCAAGTGCATATCAGAAAATGTCATGACTGGATGAGGTATATCTTGCTTGTAGTAGTTATCCACCTCCTGTTGTTCCGCATTCTCAACAGGAGCATTGCGAGCCTGGGATGAAGATTCACCCCTTTCAGTCTGCAAAACACATCAAACACAATTTTTGTGCATCCAAATATGCATTAGTGTCAGCAAAATCATCAATCAAAATAATTATAATGACATGATCAATTTATATCAAACTTATGCTCATTTTCATATTTTTATCAAATCTACACTTTTTCAAATAAGCATATACGAAAATGTTCGCCAAGTTAATAAGCATTCAACTCAAATAACATGTCAAAATAATCATTACTAGCAATTAAACAAGTTTCAAATGGCATTATCTTTCAAAAATCAAGTTCATGAATTTTAGACTTGAAAAAGTCCACTTTAATTCTCAAAATCATGTTTAGCCTCAAAGTTAGGATCATTTAACTACCTAAACATGTTACACTACTTAATTTAGCAACAATTCATGACAAAAATCGGCCATAACCTGTTTATATCAAAAGGCCCCAAATTTGCTCAAGAACACAAACCCTAGATTACTCAAAATTTGAAGTTAAAGGCTTCTAATCATGTTAAATAGCATCAATCTAGGTTATAAAAGCATAATACATAAGCAATTTAAGCATAATTACACTAAAAAGCATCAAAATCAAATTGGGGAAAAAATTGCTCAAGAACACTAATTTTCGGATTAAATGATGTTTAGGTGTAGAAATTTACCGTTTTTCTTGAGTAATTCCTTGATAGCATCCTTCTCAACATGATTTTAGTAAAAGATTTGATGATTAACGGTTAAAAATTGTGATTTTGTGGGTGTTTTTTCGGGTTTTTGCGCAGTGTTTTCGCAGTGTTTTGTGTTGTGGGTTGGGACTGATCAGTTCGATCAGTATATATTTTTTTCTGGATTTTTCATTCTCCGCGAGTCGCGGTGGATTTCCCTTTCAAACTCCGCGACTCGCGGAGTTTGTATTTTTTTTTTATATCTTTATATCTTATACTAATTAAAACAATTAAGTAATTAATTTTAAAATTTTGTTTCCCTTGTTATTTAGGACGAGGTCGTTTCAGATCGATGTCCTAGTCCGTCCCTCGACAAAATTTTAAAATTTGTCTTTTTGTAGCGATTGTTTTAAAAGCTAAGATTTTTGGGTTTTTTAATGTTTTTGGCATACTTTAATTCAATAAGATTAAAAATAATGATAATAAAAGTTCTCGTCCCTCCCTCGGGTAAAGCAATTTCGGTTCAACGACCTAGTCTTCAACTTACGACGAATTTTAAAAATCATATTTTTAACTTAATGAGATAAAGTAAATTTTTGTTTTTAAATTCACACAATTTAAATATAAAATTCAAAATTAATATTAAAAATTCACACCAAACTTAAAATTTGAAATGCATAAAAATAAAATTCATATTTTAAAAATTAAAAATTCACACCAAACTTAATTTAAAAATTCATATTATAAATTCACACCAAACTTATATTAATTTTTCAAATATTTACAATTTTAAAAATATTGTTTTTACAAAGTTTACAATATTAATTTAAGATTTAAATATTAATTTTAAAAACATGGTAAAAATAAAATTAAAAATCTTTTTGGCTTTTTATCCCACTTTAATCAATCAAATATTATCAAAAATATGCGCCCCTCTTTTCGGTAAAGTAATTTCGGTTCCATGACCTAATTTAACTCATGACGAATTTTTGAAATATTTTGGGTTGATTGATTAAAGATATTTATACCTTAAGAATAAACGTTAAATTTCGCAGTGATGTAATAAATTTTTGAATGATATCAATAATTTCGGTAGCCAAAACTAATTTTATTCAATACCAATTTAATACTTTATAGCGAACAAATTAGCGTTTATTATCAAAAGGTTAAAACTAAAAAATAAAAATAAAAACTGTACAAACATACCTGTGAAATAGATTTCTTAGTTATATGATCTATCCCATTCATAAGATAGTCGGTTTAATTGGTTTTCCATGGCTACATAGGCGTAACCTTGAGCATTCAGTGTCTTTTCTTCTAAACATATGAACGGTCCGTCTCTGCATAAAGTAACAAATTCGGTATTTGAATAGGTTTGATTATTTGAACATTTACCTCCATGTGACCATTTTCCGCATTTGTGACATCTTTCTAGGTGTCGTGCTCTTCTTTTCGCTGCGGAATTTGATTTTCCTTTACCAAATTGTAACTTATTATCTTCGCATCTGGATTCTTTTCTAACTCCGTCCAATCTTTCTCTGATTACTGATACTATTTCACTCGGTAGTGTGTCATTATTACTTTTAGTGATCAAAGCGTATAGCATTAGACCATGGTTTAGTTCACAGGCAGTCTTCATTTTGTAAAAACCTAAAAAAATAAAAATTCAGAATGGGGGGAGAAGACTAGTTCTTTAGGGTCTGCTAGGGAAAGACCATTCGGGTTCCATTTTCGAGAACTACACGAAAACAGGCAATATAACTCTAACAGAAATACATATTATCCTTTAAAGACTTGATTCTCCCCACACTTAGTTAGCTGTGGTGTCGAAATTGTGATTAACTTCGTTGTCGACTTCCATCGGACTATCTATGTAGTGTTTAACTCTGTGACCATTAACTTTAAATTCAATCCCATTTGAATTTATTAATTCTATCGTTCCGTATGGGAAAACTCTTTTGACTATGAATGGTCCAGACCATCTTGATTTCAATTTTCCGGGAAATAGCTTGAATCGTGAATTGAAAAGAAGAACTCTGTCTCCTTCTTTAAATTCTTTTGAACTTCTGATTCTTTTATCATGCCATTTCTTCGTTCTTTCTTTATAGATTAACGAATTTTCGTATGCTTCATGTCTTAATTCTTCTAATTCGTTTAGTTGACTTAATCGTAGACGTCCGGCTTCATGTAAATCAAGATTACATGTCTTCAAAGCCCAAAATGCTTTGTGTTCAATTTCTACTGGAAGATGACATGCTTTTCCATAAACAAGTCTAAAAGGTGTGGTTCCAATTGGAGTTTTGTAGGCTGTTCTAAAAGCCCAGAGTGCATCCTCCAATTTAATGGACCATTCCTTCGGATTTGATCCTATGGTTTTCTCTAGAATACGTTTTAAAGCTCGGTTGGTATTTTCAACTTATCCACTTGTTTGTGGATGATATGCGGTGGAGATTTTATGAGTTACTCCATATCTTTTAAGAACTTTCTCAAGTTGATTATTACAGAAATGAGTACCCCGATCACTTATTAAAGCTTTCGGTGTTCCAAACCTTGCAAAAAGACGTTTTAAAAAGTTGACTACAACTCGTGCATCGTTAGTTGGGATAGCTTGTGCTTCCGCCCATTTAGATACATAATCAATGGCTACGAGTATATATAGATTATTATGAGATTTTGGAAATGGACCCATAAAGTCAATACCCCAAATGTCAAATACTTCACATACTTGGATGACGTTTTGTGGCATTTCATCACGTTGACTTATTTTTCCGGCCCTTTGACAAGCATCACAGGATTTGCAAAGAAGGTGTGCGTCTTTGTAAATTGTAGGCCAATAGAATCCAGCATCATAAACTTTTCTTGCTGTTAGTTGAGGCCCATAATGCCCTCCTGTTGGTCCTGTGTGACAATGGTTTAATATTTTACTAGCTTCATCTCCAAATACACATCGGCGTATTATTCCATCGGGACAACTTTTAAACAGATGTGGATCTTCCCAAAAATAGTGTTTTATATCACTGAAGAATTTCTTTCGTCTTTGGTACGATAATCCTTTTTCAAGGAATCCACAAACTAAGTAGTTTGCATAGTCTGCAAACCATGAAATTTCTTTATAATCTATCTTCAATAGATATTCATCAGGAAAGTTGTCTTGTATGGCCGATTCATTTAGAACTTCTAACTCAGGATTTTCAAGACGAGAAAGATGATCAGCGGCGAGATTTTCTGCTCCTCTTTTATCTCGGATTTCAATATCAAACTCTTGTAAGAGTAAGATCCAACGGATTAATCTTGGTTTAGCATCTTGTTTTGAAAATAGGTATCTAAGAGCAGAATGGTCGGTATAGACCACCGTTTTTGCTAGAACGAGATATGATCGAAATTTGTCAAAAGCAAAGACAATAGCAAGGAGTTCTTTTTCAGTAGTTGTATAGTTCGTTTGTGCTCCTTGTAACGTCTTACTAGCATAATATATAGGTTGAAATCATTTTTCAATCCTTTGTCCTAAAACGGCTCCCATTGCAAAATCACTTGCATCGCACATTAGTTCAAATGGTAGATTCCAATTTGGTGTTATCATGATCGGCGCATTAGTGAGTTTCTCTTTAAGAATATTAAAAGATTTGATACACTCATCTGAAAAGATGAATGGAGCATCCTTTTCTAGGAGTTTATTCATAGGAGTGGCAATTTTAGAAAAATCTTTTATGAAACGTCGGTAAAAACCGGCATGCCCTAGAAAACTCCTAACTCCTCTAACATTGGTGGGATGTTGAAGTTTAGCAATTACATCTACTTTAGCTCTATCCACTTCAATTCCTTCTTTTGAAATTTTATGTCCAAGAACGATGCCTTCTTTAACCATGAAATGGCATTTCTCCCAATTAAGTACTAGATTTGATTGTTCGCATCTAATAAGCATTCGTTCAAGATTAGCTAGACATGTTTCAAATGTATCACCGAAGACCGAAAAGTCATCCATGAAAACTTCCATGCATTCTTCTATCATGTCATGAAAAATCGCCATCATACACCTTTGAAAGGTTGTAGGGGCGTTACAAAGTCCAAATGGCATGCGTTTATAAGCAAAAGTACCATAAGGGCACGTGAATGTGGTTTTCTCTTGGTCCTCGGGTGCTATTGGAATTTGAAAATATCCGAAAAATCCATCTAGAAAACAATTGTAACTATTTCCGGCTAATCTTTCCAACATTTGATCTATGAAAGGTAAGGGAAAGTGATCTTTTCTGGTGGCGTCATTTAATTTTCTATAATCAATACACACACGCCATCCTGTTACAGTCCTAGTAGGAATAAGCTCATTTTTCTCATTTGTAATGACAGTCATGCCACCCTTCTTAGGCACGCATTGAACTGGGCTTACCCATGGACTATCAGAGATTGGATAAATTAGACCTGCGTCTAGCAGTTTAATAATTTCTTTTTTAACTACATCTTTCATATTAGGATTTAGTCTTCGTTGGCGTTGCACATACGTTTTATGACCTTCTTCCATAAGGATTTTATGTGTGCAATACGAAGGACTTATTCCTTTAATATCATGAATCTTCCATGCAATGGCTGGTTTATGAGCTTTCAACACAGAAATGAGTTGTGATTTCTCAATTTCAGTAAGTGAAGACGATATTATTACAGGTAATTCAGATTCACCATGTAAATAAGCGTATTCCAAATGGTTTGGAAGTGGCTTTAACTCTAATTTCGGAGGTTCTTCTATCGATGATTTGTATCGATATCTGTCTTCTTCTTTTAGCATTTGAATTTCTTCTGTTGTTGGTTCATATCCATTAGCTATAAGTGTAGCTAACATTTCAGCTTCATCAATTGGTTCATTACCTTCTCCTAAAGAACATTCTCCTGTTCCTTGTAATTCTGGAAATTCTTCTAATAATTCTGCATGTGCATCTATGGTTTGAATATAATAACATGTATCATCTGCAGATTGTGGTTGTTGCATTGCTCTATCAACTGAAAAGGTAACACTCTCATCCTCTATACTTAGGGTCAATTTCTTACCGAACACGTCTATCATTGCTTTAGCCTTGTTTAAAAATGGTCTTCCTAATATGAGAGGAACTTGAGAATCTTCTTCCATGTCCAAAACAACAAAATCTAATGGAAATACTAAAGTACCAACTTTAACTAGCATGTTTTCCATTATCCCTCTAGGATATTTTATTGATCTATCGGCTAGTTGTATGCTTATTCTGGTTGGTTTCAATTCTCCAAGGTCTAGTTTAGCGTATAGTGAATATGGCATTAGATTTATACTAGCACCTAAGTCTGCCAATGCTTCTATTGAACTAAGACTACCCAGAAAACATGGAATTGTGAAACTTCCTGGATCAGATAATTTTTCTGGTATCTTATTCAACAGCACTGCTGAACAATTAGCATTCATGGTAACAGCCGAGAGTTCTTCCATTTTCTTTCTATTTGAGATTAGATCTTTCAAGAATTTAGCATATCTAGGCATTCCTGAAATCACATCAATGAAAGGAAGATTTACATTTATCTGTTTAAACATATCCAAGAATTTGGATTGCTCGGCTTCAAGTTTCTCTTTCTTCATTTTACTCGGGTAAGGAAGTGGTGGTTGGTATGGTTTAACATAAGGTTTAGCCTTAACTGTGTTATCTTCATTAACCTTTTCAACTACCGGTTCTTTTTCCTTATCTTGATTAGGTTGTGGTTCTTGTGGAGTAGGAATAGCTTCATCAGAAGTTACAGGTATTTCAGGTGGTTTAAGTGTTGTACCACTTCTTGTGGTAATGGCTTTAGCTGTTTCATTCCGGGAGTTAGCATTTGTATCACTAGGTAGACTTCCCGGTTTTCTTTCACCTATTAACCTTGCTAGGTTACTTACTTCTTGTTCCAGATTTTGAATAGAAGCTTGTTGATTTCTAAATGCTTGAGCATTTTGTTCATTAGTTTGTTTCTGAGATGTGAAAAATTGCGTTTGAGTTTCAACTAGCTTCGTCATCATATCTTCTAAATTCGGATTTTTATCATCGGTTTGTTGTGGTGGTTTGTTTTGAAAATTAGGTCTTTGCTGATTGTAATTATTATTAGATACTTGTTGATTGCTAGGACCTTGTTGGTTGTTGTATGGAATATTTCGGTTATAGTTCTGGTTTTGATTGTAAATCGGTCTTGGCGGTTGATAATTATTCTGATAATTATTTCCAGGCCTTTGGTTTATGTATGAAATATTCTCTCTTTGTTCCATTGTTAATTCAATACTGAGACAATCTTTTGTCAAATGTGGTCCTCCACACTGCTCACAACTAATTCGTATTGAGTGAATATCCTTAGTCATCTTTTCCATTCGTCTCTCGACAGCATCTATCTTTGCGAAAATGGAATCTAAGTCAAGGCTAGAATCGGCTCTAGCTGCTTTAGATGATCTAACGATATCTTTTTCTTGGTGCCACTCGTGTGAGTGGGAAGCAGTGTTATCAATAATTTTGTAAGCATCAGTTTCGGTTTTCTTCATAATAGAACCACCAGCTGCTATATCTATGTCTTTCCTTGTAGTGATGTCGCATCCTTGGTAGAATATTTGTACTATTTGACAGGTGTCTAAACCATGTTGCAGACATCCTCTCAATAACTTTCCAAATCTAGTCCACGCCTCATATAGAGTTTCATTTGGTTTCTGTGTACGTAACAATTTCTGCTTGAAGTCTTACGGCTTTAGATGCAGGAAAGAATTGTTTAAGAAATTTTTCAACTAAAACATCCCATGTATCAATCGCCCCTTCAGGTAACGATTCCAACCAATCTTTGGCTTCTCCCTTTAAAGTCCAGGGAAATAACATGAGATATATCTGTTCATCCTCCACTTCTCGGATTTTAAATAGTGTGCAGATCCTATTAAAGGTACGTAGATGTTCATTTGGATCTTCCTTCAGCGCACCACTAAATTGGCATTGATTAGTCACCATGTGTAGAATTTGTCCTTTGATTTCATAATCTGGCACATTAATGTCTGGATGAGTAATTGCGTGACCTTGGCCAGTGCGTTTAGCTCTCATTCGGTCTTCCATACTTAGAGGTTCCAGATTCTCCATAATTGAATTTGTTGAATCGGAATCACTAGAGGATTCTGATTTAATGGTTCGTTCCTCAACAATCTCTGTTTGAATGATTGGTGGTTCCGGAGGAAAGTTTAGTGGTTCAGGATCTACGAATCGTTCCTGAATATTCTCCGGATTCTCAATTGTGAGGTCGGGTTCAAAAAATGGATTATCGGAAATTTGAACTGGAGTACTTGGTCGACTGGATGACGATTCTAAAGAAAAATCAACGGCAGTAATATTTGCTAAATGTCTTGATCTAGTTACAGGTGGTGAACGTACAAAAGGTGGTGAACGTCTTGCTCGGTGCATTCACTGAATATCCTATTAGTTTTTAAAAGGAAAGAAAAATTATAATAAGTTATCCAATCAATAGACTTTTCTGATTTTGCCCACGTTTCGAATAGCCAAAAGATGCAGCAGAGGGGCAGGATTCGTTTGGTCTCAATATAATTGAGGACTGTTTGGCTCCAATAACCCGGTCCACGTACAAATCCAACTATTACTACGAACCAGAAAATTTTGATGTCTATCAATTTAACCACTTAAAATAAATTTTCGTAATTTTAAGAAATTTAGATAAGAAGTAGAATAAAAATCTATGTCCTAAAACTAGAATATCGAGAAATAAGAAAGAAAAAGAGATCGTCGGAAAAAGGTCGAAAAAGAAAAATGGTTGAAAAATAAAAGGTGACGGAAAAATAAAAGAAACTTATAAAACTTAAAAACACTTGACTAACCTAACCTTATTACTACTACTAACTTAAAATTATAATCGCAAATTGAGATTACTAATTGGAATGATAATTGATACATTGGTAAAAGTCGTCTAAAAATATTAAAGCTTACAGGAAAAACTATATCCCAAATGAAAATAACTTAAAAAGAAACTAAAACTTAAAAAGGCGTCGCAAAGTTCTAAAGTACCTAAATCTTAGTCTAAAGAAAAAGCACTTAAGGAATTCTACGGCAAAGCCTAAAAATCTAGAAGTAAAAATAACTATGGCAAAAACTAAGTTTAAAACTAAATATGAGCTAAAAATACAAATATTACGTTAAAACGATTAAAAAGGAACAAAATATAAAAATATACAAAAAGTTGTAAAAATTACAATTTTTATAAAAATATTATTTTTATATTATTTATTTAATAAAACTATTAATTTTAAACTTTAAATAAACTAATTAAACTAAATAATACAAATAATAAATAAAACTAAATTAATTAATTTAATATAAATAACCTAATTAGGTTTTAAAGTTAATAATAATAATAAATACCCCGTATTAAATGCAGATTAGGGCTTATGGTCAGCTGTGTTAGACGGCTCCGCGAGTCGCGGTACTCCAAGCAGCAAACCCCGCGAGTCGCGGGGTTCCAAAATTCAACTCTGGTACAGTTCAAAATTTGACGTTTTTTGTTTTTTTTATTTTTTTTTATTTTATGTTTTATATTTTATGTTTATATCAAAATATTTATATAATAAAAACTTATATTTAAAAACTTAAATAAAAATAGAACTACTTTATAAATTTAAAAATATCTTAAAAATAGATTTATATATATTTTTTTTTTTTTCGGTTTTTTATAAAAACAAAATACTTAAATAAAACTTATATAAAAATAAAGAAACTTTATAAAACTTAAATATTTAACAAAATCTTAAAAATACTTATATTTTTGTTTTTCTTTTTATATTTTTGAATAATTAAAAACGTATTTTTATAAAAACGAATTTTAATAAAAGTAAACTAAAATTTTTTTTTTTTTATATTAGCGTTGCTTCCGGCTTTTAAGCTAGATTGTTCCCCGGCAGCGGTGCCAAAAATAACTTGATGTTATGCGAGGTGTATATAAAATAGCTATTAATTTTAGCAGGAAATACTATTAAATACGATACAATTTTACACAAGATATTTATTTATTTATAGAATGGATATACTTAAACCTTGCTACAACACTTATAGGCAGTGTACCTAATCGTACAGTAGTGTAGTTTTTAGTAAGTCCGGTTCGTTCCACAGGGAAAATCTTTAAACAAAGCTTAACGCTATATTAGTTTACTTTTGTAAAAATACAAATATATATATAAGTAATATTATTATTATAAAGGGGGGTTTTTACCGTTTAATGACCGGTTTATCGATTTTAAAACTTTAGTCGCAGTTAAAACCAAATGTAAAATATTAAAAATAAATACAAGACTTAAATTAAAGCGTAAAGTAAATAACGATATTGAAATTGCGAATAATAAAAGTGCGATAAAATAAACTTGCGATAATTAAAAAATACGATAATTAAAAGTGCAATTAAATACAATAACAATAAAAATGCCATAATTAGAAGTGCAATTAAATATAAAATAAAGGAAATTAAATATGAAATAAAAGAATTATGCTTATTTAAACTTCCGTAATCATGATGGTTGACGTGTTGATTTTAGTTTTATGCCCATGGGTTAATTGTCATTTGTCCTGGATTATTTAATATGTCCGTCTGGTTTTTGTCCATAACAGTCCATCAGTCATAAATATAAAGTGCGAGTGTCCTCGTCAAATTATCCTTATACCCGAAGTTAAATATTCCAACTAATTGGGGACTTAAACTGTAACAAGATTTTAATACTTTGTTTAATAATTACACCAGGATGTCGACTGAGTGTAACCCAAGGTTTTAATATTTTGTTATCAATTATACCAAGTGTCATTGTACATAATTTCACCCCTGTTTTAATTATTCTAGTGGCTATTAATCCATTCCCGTGTCCGGTTAAATGAACGATTATTCGTACATATAAATACCCCGCCCATCGTGTCCGATCGAGTGTATATGGTAATTTATAGGGACGCCCAATTGTAAATCTTTATATTAACATTAACAAACTATCATTTAGTTAAACAAATATAAAGCCCATTAATAGCCCATAGTCTAATTTCCACAAGTGTCGTTCTTTTGTCCAAACCCCAATTATGGTACAAAGCCCAATTACCCAATTTTAGTAATTAGCCCAACATCATGATTACTTCAGATTAAATAAGCATAATAATAACTTAGCTACGAGACATTAAATTAAAAAGGTTGAACATAACTTACAATGATTAAAAATAGCGTAGCGTTACACGGACAGAATTTCGACTTACACCCTTACAATATTTGCTAACATACCCTTATTATTAGGATTAAAATTAAAATTAAAATATAAATATAAATATTTACGTATTATGAGAGAAGAAGAAAAAGGATGATGAAAATGATCAGAATTCGGTTGGCTTTATAGGGAATTGAGTTCAGGGGTACTCCGCGACTCGCGGCCCTTTTTGCCTTCAAACTCCGCGAGTCGCGGAGTTTGTAAATACAGCTCACTCCATTTTGGAGTCTTTCTTGCCGACGGTTTATTTTATTTATATAATATATAAATAATTATAAGAATTATTTAAATATTATATTATATTTATGTGAATAGTTGACTTGTAATTTTTAGTCCGTTGCGTCGAGCGTTGAGAGTTGACTCTGGTCCCGGTTCCCGATTTTCGAACGTCCTTGCGTACAATTTAATATCTTGTACTTTGCGTTTTGAATCTTGTACTCTTGTAATTTCGTGACGTTTCTTATCAATAATTGGAACCTCTTTGATTGTCTTTTGTACTTTTGAGCTTTTTGGTCGTTTGCGTCTTCAATTCATCGAATCTGTCTTTTGTCTTCACCTTTTATTATTTAAACGAATATCACTTGTAAATAGAACAATTGCAACTAAAAGCTTGTCTTTCTTGAGGAATATTGCTATGAAATATATGTTCGTTTTTAGCATTATCACTTACGTTTTATTTGATTCGGGTGCGGATAGAAGCTATATTAGTAGAGATTTTTATACTAAATTAAGTTGTCCATTGACGCCTTTGGATAGTAAATTTTTACTCGAATTAGCAAATGGTAAATTAATTTTAGCAGATAATATATGTCGGAATCGAAAAATTAAACTGGTTAGCGAAACATTTAAGATTGATTTGATACCAGTAGAGTTAGGGAGTTTTGATGTGATAATCGGTATGAACCGGTTGAAAGAAGTGAAAGCAGAGATCGTTTGTTACAAAAAATGCAATTCGCATTATACGAGAAAAAGGAAAACCCTTAATGGTGTACGGAGAAAAGGGCAACACGAAGCTACATCTTATTAGTAATTTGAAGGCACAAAAACTAATAAGAAAAGGTTGCTATGCTGTTCTAGCACACGTCGAGAAAGTACATACTGAAGAAAAGAGCATCAATGATGTTCCCATTGCAAAAGAATTTCCCGATGTATTTCCGAAAGAATTACCGGGATTACCCCCACATCGATCCGTTAAATTTCAAATAGATCTTGTACCAGGAGCTGCACCAATAATTCGTGCTCATTACAGACTCGCACCAAGTGAGATGAAAGAACTGCAAAGCCAATTACAAGAACTTTTAGAGCATGGTTTCATTCGACCAAGCACATCACCATGGGGAGCTCCTATTTTGTTTGTCAAGAAGAAAGATGGTACATTCAGGTTGTGTATCGACTATCGAGAGTTGAACAAACTTACCATCAAGAACCGCTACCCACTACCGAGAATCGACGACTTATTTGATCAACTACAAGGCTCATCTGTTTATTCAAAGATTGACTTACGTTCCGGGTATCATCAAATGCGGGTGAAAGAAGATGATATTCCAAAGACTGCTTTCAGAACACGTTACGGTCATTACGAGTTTATGGTCATGCTGTTTGGTTTAACTAATGCACCAGCTGTGTTCATGGACCTTATGAACCGAGTGTGTGGACCATACCTTGACAAGTTTGTCATTGTTTTCATTGATGACATACTTATTTACTCAAAGAATGACCAAGAACACGGTGAAAATTTGAGAAAGGTGTTAGAAGTATTGAGGAAGGAAGAATTGTACGCTAAGTTTTCAAAGTGTGCATTTTGGTTGGAAGAAGTTCAATTCCTCGGTCACATAGTGAACAAAGAAGGTATTAAGGTGGATCCGGCAAAGATAGAAACTGTTGAAAAGTGGGAAACCCCGAAAACTCCGAAACACATACGCCAGTTTTTAGGACTAGCTGGTTACTACAGAAGGTTCATCCAAGACTTTTCATGAATAGCAAAACCCTTGACTACATTAACGCATAAAAGGAAGAAATTTGAATGGAATGATGAACAAGAGAAAGCGTTTCAGTTATTAAAGAAAAAGCTAACTACGGCACCTATATTGTCATTGCCTGAAGGGAATGATGATTTTGTGATTTATTGTGATGCATCAAAGCAAGGTCTCGGTTGTTTATTAATGCAACGAACGAAGGTGATTGCTTATGCGTCTAGACAATTGAAGATTCACGAACAAAATTATACGACGCATGATTTGGAATTATGCGCGGTTGTTTTTGCATTAAAGACTTGGAGGCACTACTTATATGGGGTCAAAAGTATTATATATACCGACCACAAAAGTCTTCAACACATATTTAATCAGAAACAACTGAATATGAGGCAGCGTAGGTGGATTGAATTATTGAATGATTACGACTTTGAGATTCGTTACCACCCGGGGAAGGCAAATGTGGTAGCCGATGCCTTGAGCAGGAAGGACAGAGAACCCATTCGAGTAAAATCTATGAATATAATGATTCATAATAACCTTACTACTCAAATAAAGGAGGCGCAACAAGGAGTTTTAAAAGAGGGAAATTTAAAGGATGAAATACCCAAAGGATCGGAGAAGCATCTTAATATTCGGGAAGACGGAACCCGGTATAGGGCTGAAAGGATTTGGGTACCAAAATTTGGAGATATGAGAGAAATGGTACTTAGAGAAGCTCATAAAACCAGATACTCAATACATCATGGAACGGGGAAGATGTACAAGGATCTCAAGAAACATTTTTGGTGGCCGGGTATGAAAGCCGATGTTGCTAAATACGTAGGAGAATGTTTGACATGTTCTAAGGTCAAAGCTGAGCATCAGAAACCATCAGGTCTACTTCAACAACCCGAAATCCCGGAATGGAAATGGGAAAACATTACCATGGATTTCATCACTAAATTGCCAAGGACTGCAAGTGGTTTTGATACTATTTGGGTAATAGTTGATCGTCTCACCAAATTAGCACACTTCCTGCCAATAAGAGAAGATGACAAGATGGAGAAGTTAGCACGACTGTATTTGAAGGAAGTCGTCTCCAGACATGGAATACCAATCTCTATTATCTCTGATAGGGATGGCAGATTTATTTCAAGATTCTGGCAGACATTACAGCAAGCATTAGGAACTCGTCTAGACATGAGTACTGCCTATCATCCACAAACTGATGGGCAGAGCAAAAGGACGATACAAACGCTTGAAGACATGCTACGAGCATGTGTTATTGATTTCGGAAACAGTTGGGATCGACATCTACCGTTAGCAGAATTTTCCTACAACAACAGCTACCATTCAAGCATTGAGATGGCGCCGTTTGAAGCACTTTATGGTAGAAAGTGCAGGTCTTTGATTTGTTGGAGTGAAGTGGGGGATAGACAGATTACGTGTCCAGAGATTATACAAGAAACTACCGAGAAGATCATCCAAATTCAACAACGGTTGAAAACCGCCCAAATTCGACAAAAGAGCTACTCTGACATTAAAAGAAAAGATATAGAATTTGAAATTGGAGAGATGGTCATGCTTAAAGTTGCACCTTGGAAAGGCGTTGTTTGATTTGGTAAATGAGGGAAATTAAATCCAAGGTATATTAGACCATTCAAGATTATTGATCGTGTCGGAGCAGTAGCTTACCGACTTGAGTTACCTCAACAACTCGCGGCTGTACATAACACTTTCCACGTCTCGAATTTGAAGAAATGTTTTGCTAAAGAAGATCTCACTATTCCGTTAGATGAAATCCAAATCAACGAAAAACTTCAATTCATCAAAGAACCCATCGAAATAATGGATCGTGAGGTTAAAAGACTTAAGCAAAACAAGATACCAATTGTTAAGGTTTGATGAAATGCTCGTAGAGGACCCGAGTTTACCTGGGAGCGTGAAGATCAGATGAAGAAGAAATACCCGCATCTATTTCCAGAAGATTCGTCAACACCTTCAACACCTTTTCATGATAATATAATAATTTAAAATCTCATTTGATATTATAAACATTGGGTTAACAACATTTAACAAGATCGTTAACCTAAAGGTTTCAAAACAACACTTACATGTAACGACTAACGATGACTTAACGACTCAGTTAAAATGTATATACATGTAGTGTTTTAATATGTATTTTTACACTTTTGAAAGACTTCAATATACTTATCAAAATACTTCTACTTAACAAAAATGCTTACAATTACATCCTCGTTCAGTTTCATCAACAATTCTACTCGTATGCACCCGTATTCGTACTCGTACAATACACATCTTTTAGATGTATGTACTATTGGTATATACACTCCAATGATCAGCTCTTAGCAGCCCATGTGAGTCACCTAACACATGTGGGAACCATCATTTGGCAACTAGCATGAAATATCTCATAAAATTACAAAAATATGAGTAATCATTCATGACTTATTTACATGAAAACAAAATTACATATCCTTTATATCTAATCCATACACCAACGACCAAAAACACCTACAAACACTTTCATTCTTCAATTTTCTTCATCTAATTTATCTCTCTCAAGTTCTATCTTCAAGTTCTAAGTGTTCTTCATAAATTCTACAAGTTCTAGTTACATAAAATCAAGAATACTTTCAAGTTTGCTAGCTCACTTCCAATCTTGTAAGGTGATCATCCAACCTCAAGAAATCTTTGTTTCTTACAGTAGGTTATCATTCTAATACAAGGTAATAATCATATTCAAACTTTGGTTCAATTTCTATAACTATAACAATCTTATTTCAAGTGATGATCTTACTTGAACTTGTTTTCGTGTCATGATTCTGCTTCAAGAACTTCGAGCCATCCAAGGATCCGTTGAAGCTAGATCCATTTTTCTCTTTTCCAGTAGGTTTATCCAAGGAACTTAAGGTAGTAATGATGTTCATAACATCATTCGATTCATACATATAAAGCTATCTTATTCGAAGGTTTAAACTTGTAATCACTAGAACATAGTTTAGTTAATTCTAAACTTGTTCGCAAACAAAAGTTAATCCTTCTAACTTGACTTTTAAAATCAACTAAACACATGTTCTATATCTATATGATATGCTAACTTAATGATTTAAAACCTAAAAACACGAAAAACACCGTAAAACCGGATTTACGCCGTCGTAGTAACACCGCGGGCTGTTTTGGGTTAGTTAATTAAAAACTATGATAAACTTTGATTTAAAAGTTGTTATTCTGAGAAAATGATTTTTATTATGAACATGAAACTATATCCAAAAATTATGGTTAAACTCAAAGTGGAAGTATGTTTTCTAAAATGGTCATCTAGACGTCGTTCTTTCGACTGAAATGACTACCTTTACAAAAACGACTTGTAACTTATTTTTCCGTCTATAAACCTATACTTTTTCTATTTAGATTCATAAATTAGAGTTCAATATGAAACCATAGCAATTTGATTCACTCAAAATGGATTTAAAATGAAGAAGTTATGGGTAAAACAAGATTGGATAATTTTTCTCATTTTAGCTACGTGAAAATTGGTAACAAATCTATTCCAACCATAACTTAATCAACTTGTATTGTATATTATGTAATCTTGAGATACCATAGACACGTATACAATGTTTCGACCTATCATGTCGACACATCTATATAATTTCAGAACAACCATAGACACTCTATATGTGAATGTTGGAGTTAGCTATACAGGGTTGAGGTTGATTCCAAAATATATATAGTTTGAGTTGTGATCAATACTGAGATACGTATACACTGGGTCGTGGATTGATTCAAGATAATATTTATCGATTTATTTCTGTACATCTAACTGTGGACAACTAGTTGTAGGTTACTAACGAGGACAGCTGACTTAATAAACTTAAAACATCAAAATATATTAAAAGTATTGTAAATATATTTTGAACATACTTTGATATATATGTATATATTGTTATAGGTTCGTGAATCAACCAGTGGCCAAGTCTTACTTCCCGACGAAGTAAAAATCTGTGAAAGTGAGTTATAGTCTCACTTTTAAAATCTAATATTTTTGGGATGAGAATACATGCAGGTTTTATAAATGATTTACAAAATAGACACAAGTACGTGAAACTACATTCTATGGTTGAATTATCGAAATCGAATATGCCCCTTTTTATTAAGTCTGGTAATCTAAGAGTTAGGGAACAGACACCCTAATTGATGCGAATCCTAAAGATAGATCTATTGGGCCTAACAAACCCCATCCAAAGTACCGGATGCTTTAGTACTTCGAAATTTATATCATATCCGAAGGGTGTCTCGGAATGATGGGGATATTCTTATATATGCTTCTTGTTAATGTCGGTTACCAGGTGTTCACCATATGAATGATTTTTATCTCTATGTATGGGATGTGTATTGAAATATAAAATCTTGTGGTCTATTATTATGATTTAATATATATAAGTTAAACCTATAACTCACCAACATTTTTGTTGACGTTTTAAGCATGTTTATTCTCAGGTGATTATTAAGAGCTTTCGCTGTCGCATACTTAAATAAGGACGAGATTTGGAGTCCATGCTTGTATGATATTGTGTAAAAACTGCATTCAAGAAACTTATTTTGTTGTAACATATTTGTATTGTAAACCATTATGTAATGGTCGTGTGAAAACAGGATATTTTAGATTATCATTATTTGATAATCTACGTAAAGCTTTTTTTAAACCTTTATTGATGAAATAAAGGTTATGGTTTGTTTTAAAAATGAATGCAGTCTTTGAAAAACGTCTCATATAGAGGTCAAAACCTCGCAACGAAATCAATTAATATGGAACGTTTTTAATCAATAAGAACGGGACATTTCAGTTTTTACCGTTTAATGACCGGTTTGTCGATTTTAAAACTTTAGTCGCAGTTAAAACCTAATGTAAAATATTAAAAATAAATATAACTTAATTTAAAGCGTAAAGTAAATAACGATAATGAAATTGCGATAAATAAAAGTGCGATAAAATAAAATTGCGATAATTAAAGAGTACGATAATTAAAAATGCAATTAAATAAAATGAAAATAAATAAAAGTGCGATAATTAAAAGTGCAATTAAATATGAAATATATAAATTATGTTTATTTAAACTTCCGTAATCATGATGTTTGACGTGTTGATTTTAGTTTTATTACCATGGGTTAATTGTCCTTTGTCCTGCATTATTCGATATGTCCATACGGATTTGTCCATAATAGTCCATCAGTCATAATCATAAAGTGCGAAAGTCTTCGTCAAATTATTCTTATTCCCGAAGTTAAATATTCCAACTAATTGGGGATTCGAATTGTAACAAGGTCTTAATACTTTGTTTAATGAATACACCAGGTTATCGACTGCGTGTAATCCAAGGTTTTACTACTTTGTTAACAATTACACCAATTACCCTTGAATGTAATCCACCCCTATTTCAACAAGTCTATTAAATATTAATCCAGTTCCGTGTCCGGTAAAATGAACAATTATTGGTATTTATAGATATCCCGCCCACCGTACCCAGTCAAGCATATGTGGTTATATATAAATACGTCAAATTATAAGTCTATAAATTAAATCAACGAGGTATCATTTAGTTAATATAAAACCCATTAATAGCCCATAGTCTAATTTCTACAAGTGTCGTTCTTTTATCCAAATCCCAATTATGGTACAAAGCCCAATTACCCAATTTTAATATTTAGCCCAACATCACGATTACTTCGGCATTAAATAAGCATAATAATAACTTAGCTACGAGACATTAATTTAAAAATAACATTAACCATAACTTACAGTGATTAAAAATTGCGTAGCGTTACACGGACAGAATTTTGACTTACACCCTTACAACATTCGCTAACATACCCTTATTATTAGAATTTAAAATTAAAATATAATATATATATATATATATATATATATATATATATATATATATATATATATATATATATATATATATATATATATATATATATATATATATATATATGTGTACGAGTGAGAGATAGATATATGCTTTTATGATCAACCAAAACTGCGAAATTTATAGGTATGTGGCCAACTTTTCAGGGTCAGGCGATCGCATGGCTTTTGTGCCTGCAGGCCATGCGATCGCGTGGAGGTAGGTATCAGCTCACATGAGTTTGTTTTCTTGTTTGCCGACGTTTATAATATATAATATAATATATATATTAATTTTAAGAATTAATTATATATTATATTATATTCATGTGCATAGTTGACTTGTAATTTTTAGTCCGTTGCGTCGAGCGTTGAGAGTTGACTTTGGTCCCGGTTCCAGATTTTTGAACGTCCTTGCGTACAATTTAATATCTTGTATTTTGCGTTTCGCGTCTTGTACTCTTGTAATTTTGAGACGTTTCTCATCAATAATTGGAACCACTTTGATTGTACTTTGTACTTTTGAGCTTTTTGGTCGTTTGCGTCTTCAATTCGTCGAATCTGTCTTTTGTCTTCACCTTTTATTATTTAAACGGATATTACTTGTAAATAGAACAATTGCAACTAAAAGCTTGTCTTTCTTGAGGGATAATGCTATGAAATATATGTTTGTTTTTAGCATTATCAAATGCAGATTTTGAAAAATGTCACATATAGAGGTCAATACCTCGCAATGACACCAATAAGTATGTGACGTTTATAATCGATATGAATGGGAAACTACAGGTGGTATCAGAGCGTTGGTCTTAGAGAACCAGAAAATTTGCATTAGTGTGCCTTATCGAGTTTGTTAGGATGCATTAGTGAGTCTGGGCTTTGACCGTGTCTGATTTTGAAAACTATTGCTTATCCTTGTTGGTTAAAAATTAATATGTAAATATTATGTGGTACTAACGTGCTAGTTGTTGTGTGATAGATGTCTGGCTTAAAACTTGTTATCACATTCAGCAACTCCGAACCAGAATCTTCAGATAGTGTTCCAGTCATTAACCTATCCGATGATGAAAACGACACCTTTGGGGAAGACTCACAATTTCCGGATGAATCAATTGAAGAGGAACCGAAAAGTGATCCCGAGGAGGAAGAAATACAGGAAATTACGAAAGACAAGTTCGAACGAGGAAAGAAACGAAAGGCTACTGAATTGAAAAATCCAAATCCCGAGTTTAGTGAGGATGTTGTGGCACCAACTCCACTAGACACTTCCACCCCTATTCCCGCTATTCCTATTAGTTCTATCCCGGCATTTAGTTCTTCGGCCCCTTAGCCAAAACGTAGGGAGACAGCCAGGATAAGCGTTAAGCGATTTCCTGAACACAAACGTTTTGGGATATAGGCTAAATGATGCGCTGTTGTTTTTAAAACATGGGATCATATAACGTTTTGTATAATATTACTAGTGTGGTTTGCTTAATGTTTGATGTAAGATAAGCATATGTAAAATAGTGAAGTGTGAAATGCAATAATTTTCCATGGTGGAGTATTATTTGGATGGTAGTAATTAATTTCCGTACTAAGCTATTAAGTATGAACTTTAACGGGTAGGTACTACCCTAGATATAATTATAAAAAGCTAATAAGAAGAAAAGGCTTTTATAATAATAACTGGTTCATATTATTAATAAGCTATGATGTACTGTAAATACACACTACATCTATAATATTCTATGTGAATAATTATTTTTTTTATTCTTATTGAAGAATATGGCGCGATTGAACCGAATGACGGAATAAGAAATCGAGGAACTCATCAATCAGCGAGTGAACGACAGAATGTTATGGGTTGAGGCTGAAAGAGGTGCTGCAGTTAACCCAAATCCTCGTGTGGGATGCACCTACAAAACTTTTCAAGGTTGCAAGCCCTCGTCATTCAGCGGAACAGAAGGACCGGTCAGTTTAACCCGGTGGATCGAAAAAATTGAGTCTGTGTTTAAAATTAGTGGTTGTATTGAGAAGGACATGACCAAGTATGCATCGTGCACCTTACAAGATAGTGCACTCACGTGGTGGAAAAACTATGTGAAGGCCGTAGGAGGAGATGTAGCTTATGATACTCCATGGAAAGAATTCAAAACAATGCTAATCAATGAGTATTGTTCAAGGAACGAGGTTAGAAAGTTGGAAGCTGAATTACGAAGCCTGAAAGTTATTGGTACTGAACTCACCAACTACAATCAGCGATTCATGGAATTAGCTTTGCTATGTCCTGAATTGGTACCAACCGAAGAACAAAAGATAGAACTGTACAAAGATGGTTTGCCTAAAAATGTCAAGGAAAATGTTACAGCATCGAAACCCAAGACTATTCACGAAGCCATCACCATGGCAAACGAGTTGATGGACCAGATTATTCTGGATAAGAACACCAATGTCAAGACATCGGAAAACAAAAGAAAGTGGGAAGGTAATCATCAACAATCCAACAAGAAACAAGAAACCACGCAAGGTGCGGGTAGTGGTTCAAGCTCAGGTTACAAGGGACGAAATCCTTTATGTAACAGATGCCACAAACATCACTCTGGTTATTGTAATGTGGTGTGCCACAATTGTAATTGAAGGGGTCATCTTACTGAAGATTGTAGGGTTCCCGTTACAAATACAAATGGCACCAAGACTCCTGCCACCAATGCAAATAGAACTGCCTTGGCCACTGTTACTTGTTATGGGTGTGGGAAACAGGGTCATTATAAGAGCCAGTGCCCGAATCCAGAGAAGAATAACGGATCTGCACGTGGAAGAGCATTTATTATTAATGCTAGAGAGGCGTGTGAAGACCCGGAGCTTGTTACGGGTACGTTTACCATTAATAACTTATCAGCATCTATTATATTTGATACTGGTGCCGATAGAAGTTATATATGTAGAGACTTTTACGCTAAATTGAATTGTTCATCATTACCTCTAGATGCTAAGTACATGATTGAGTTAGCTAATGGTAAACTAATTAAAGCTGATAAAATTTGTCGTGATTGTAAAATAAATTTAGCCGGAGAAACGTTTAAAATTGATTTGATACCCATAGAATTAGGAAGTTTTGATGTAATAGTCGGCATGGAATAGATGTCCAAAATAGGAGCTGAAGTTGTGTGTGCCAAGAAGGCAATTCGCATTCCTCGTAAGGATAAAACGACAGTAATGATTTATGGAGAGAAGAGTAACTCAAAGCTAAAACTCATTAGCTGTTTAAAAGCCCAAAAGTGCTTGAAGAAAGGGTGCTATGCTATCTTAGCACATGTTAATAAAGTCAAAACGAAGGAAAAAGAGAAGAGCATCAACGACGTGCCTGTAGCAAAAGATTTTCCTGAAGTCTTTCCGGAAGAGTTGCTGGGATTACCTCCATTTAGATCTGTAGAATTTCAAATAGATCTAGTACCAGGAGCTGCACCGTTGGCTCGTGCTCCATACAGACTTGCACCATCTGAGATGAAAGAGTTACAAAGCCAGTTACAAGAATTACTGTACCGTAGTTTCATTCGACCGAGCACTTCCCCGTGGGGAGCTCCGATTTTATTTGTCAAGAAGAAAGATGGATCCTTCCGAATGTGTATAGATTACCGTGAATTAAATAAGTTAACTATCAAGAATCGGTATCCACTACCGAGAATTGACGATTTATTTGATCAACTACAAGGATCATGTGTTTATTCGAAAATCGACCTAAGATCGGGCTATCATCTACTACGCGTCAAAGAAGAAGATATTTCGAAAACTGCTTTCCGGACACGCTACGGTCATTACGAATTTTTGGTCATGCCATTTGGATTGACGAATGCGCCAGCTGTATTTATGGATCTCATGAATCGAGTTTATAGTCCGTATCTAGATAAGTTTGTTATCGTTTTCATTGACGATATTCTTATCTATTCCAAAAATGAGCAAGAGCATGAGCATGAGCAACATTTAAGGTTGGTATTAGAATTGTTAAGAAAAGAACAGTTATACGCCAAATTTTCTAAGTGTGCATTTTGGTTGAAAGAAGTGAAATTTCTTGGCCACGTTGTTAGTAGCAAAGGAATTCAGGTTGATCCAGCTAAAATTGAGGCCATTGAAAAATGGGAGACTCCTAAGACACCAACACAAATACGTCAATTTTTAGGTTTAGCCGGTTATTATAGAAGGTTTATTCAAGATTTTTCCCGGATAGCTAAACCATTAACAGCGTTAACGCAAAAAGGGAAGAAGTACGACTGGACTTCTGAGCAGGAGAGTGCATTTCAATTACTGAAGAAGAAGTTGACTACGACACCTATTTTATCGTTACCTGAAGGGAACGATGATTTTGAGATATATTGTGACGCTTCGCGACAAGGTTTTGGTTGCGTCCTAATGCAATGAAAGAAAGTTATTGCGTACGCATCCCGACAATTGAAGATTCACGAGCGAAATTATACGACGCATGATCTAGAACTGGGAGCAGTAGTGTTTGCATTGAAGATATGAAGACACTACTTATATGGGGTTAAATGCACTGTGTTTACCGATCATAAAAGCCTTCAACATATTTTCGATCAAAAACAGCTGAACATGAGGCAACGTAGGTGGGTCAAGCTGATAAACGACTATGATTGTGAGATTCGCTATCATCCTGGGAAAGCGAATGTAGTGGCCGACACTCTAAGCAGAATGGAACGCGAGCCAATTCGAGTACGAGCGATGAAAATAAAAATTCGCATGAATCTCAACTCACAAATCAAAGAGGCTCAACGAGAAGCTCTTACTAAGGTAAACATAGGAAATGAAATAATGAAGAAGTATGAGAAGTGAAATGTCCCGTTCTTATTGATTAAAAACGTTCCATATTAATTGATTTCGTTGCGAGGTTTTGACCTCTATATGAGACGTTTTTCAAAGACTGCATTCATTTTTAAACAAACCATAACCTTTATTTCATCAATAAAGGTTTAAAAAAACTTTACGTAGATTATCAAATAATGATAATCTAAAATATCCTGTTTACATACGACCATTACATAATGGTTTACAATACAAATATGTTACAACAAAATAAGTTCCTTGAATGCAGTTTTTACACAATATCATACAAGCATGGACTCCAAATCTTGTCCTTATTTAAGTATGCGACAGCGGAAGCTCTTAATAATCACCTGAGAATAAACATGCTTAAAACGTCAACAAAAATGTTGGTGAGTTATAGGTTTAACCTATATATATCAAATCGTAACAATAGACCACAAGATTTCATATTTCAATACACATCCCATACATAGAGATAAAAATCATTCATATGGTGAACACCTGGTAACCGACAATAACAAGATGCATATATAAGAATATCCCCATCATTCCGGGACACCCTTCGGATATGATATAAATTTCGAAGTACTAAAGCATCCGGTACTTTGGATGGGGTTTGTTAGGCCCAATAGATCTATCTTTAGGATTCGCGTCAATTAGGGTGTCTGTTCCCTAATTCTTAGATTACCAGACTTAATAAAAAGGGGCATATTCAATTTCGATAATTCAACCATAGAATGTAGTTTCACGTACTTGTGTCTATTTTGTAAATCATTTATAAAACCTGCATGTATTCTCATCCCAAAAATATTAGATTTTAAAAGTGGGACTATAACTCACTTTCACAGATTTTTTTACTTCGTCGGGAAGTAAGACTTGGCCACTGGTTGATTCACGAACCTATAACAATATATACATATATATCAAAGTATGTTCAAAATATATTTACAACACTTTTAATATATTTTGATGTTTTAAGTTTATTAAGTCAGCTGTCCTCGTTAGTAACCTACAACTAGTTGTCCACAGTTAGATGTACAGAAATAAATCGATAAATATTATCTTGAATCAATCCACGACCCAGTGTATACGTATCTCAGTATTGATCACAACTCAAACTATATATATTTTGGAATCAACCTCAACCCTGTATAGCTAACTCCAACATTCACATATAGAGTGTCTATGGTTGTTCCGAAATATATATAGATGTGTCGACATGATAGGTCGAAACATTGTATACGTGTCTATGGTATCTCAAGATTACATAATATATAATACAAGTTGATTAAGTTATGGTTGGAATAGATTTGTTACCAATTTTCACGTAGCTAAAATGAGAAAAATTATCCAATCTTGTTTTACCCATAACTTCTTCATTTTAAATCCGTTTTGAGTGAATCAAATTGCTATGGTTTCATATTGAACTCTATTTTATGAATCTAAACAAAAAAAGTATAGGTTTCTAGTCGGAAAAATAAGTTACAAGTCGTTTTTGTAAAGGTAGTCATTTCAGTCGAAAGAACGACGTCTAGATGACCATTTTAGAAAACATGCTTCCACTTTGAGTTTAACCATAATTTTTGGATATAGTTTCATGTTCATAATAAAAATCATTTTCTCAGAATAACAACTTTTAAATCAAAGTTTATCATAGTTTTTAATTAACTAACCCAAAACAGCCCGCGGTGTTACTACGACGGCGTAAATCCGGTTTTACGGTGTTTTTCGTGTTTCCAGGTTTTAAATCATTAAGTTAGCATATCATATAGATATAGAACATGTGTTTAGTTGATTTTAAAAGTCAAGTTAGAAGGATTAACTTTTGTTTGCGAACAAGTTTAGAATTAACTAAACTATGTTCTAGTGATTACAAGTTTAAACCTTCGAATAAGATAGCTTTATATGTATGAATCGAATGATGTTATGAACATCATTACTACCTTAAGTTCCTTGGATGAACCTACTGGAAAAGAGAAAAATGGATCTAGCTTCAATGGATCCTTGGATGGCTCAAAGTTCTTGAAGCAAAATCATGACACGAAAACAAGTTCAAGTAAGATCATCACTTGAAATAAGATTGTTATAGTTATAGAAATTGAACCAAAGTTTGAATATGATTATTACCTTGTATTAGAATGATAACCTACTATAAGAAACAAAGATTTCTTGAGGTTGGATGATCACCTTACAAGATTGGGAGTGAGCTAGCAAACTTGAAAGTATTCTTGATTTTATGAAACTAGAACTTTTGGAACTTATGAAGAACACTTAGAACTTGAAGATAGAACTTGAGAGAGTTCAATTAGATGAAGAAAATTGAAGAATGAAAGTGTTTGTAGGTGTTTTTGGTCGTTGGTGTATGGATTAGATATAAAGGATATGTAATTTTGTTTTCATGTAAATAAGTCATGAATGATTACTCATATTTTTGTAATCTTATGAGATATTTCATGCTAGTTGCCAAATGATGGTTCCCACATGTGTTAGGTGACTCAAATGGGCTGCTAAGAGCTGATCATTGGAGTGTATATACCAATAGTACATACATCTAAAAGCTGTGTATTGTACGAGTACGAATACGGGTGCATACGAGTAGAATTGTTGATGAAACTGAACGAGAATGTAATTGTAAGCATTTTTGTTAAGTAGAAGTATTTTGATAAGTGTATTGAAGTCTTTCAAAAGTGTATAAATACATATTAAAACACTACATGTATATACATTTTAACTGAGTCGTTAAGTCATCGTTAGTCGTTACATGTAAGTGTGGTTTTGAAACCTTTAGGTTAACGATCTTGTTAAATGTTGTTAACCCAATGTTTATAATATCAAAAGAGATTTTAAATTATTATATTATCATGATATTATGATGTACGAATATCTCTTAATATGATATATATACATTAAATGTCGTTACAACGATAAACGTTACATATATGTCTCGTTTCAAAATCATTAAGTTAGTAGTCTTGTTTTTACATATGTAGTTCATTGTTAATATAATTAATGATATGTTTACTTATCATAATATCATGTTAACTATACATATAACCATATATATGTCATCATATAGTTTTTTTTACAAGTTTTAACGTTCGTGAATCACCGGTCAACTTGGGTGGTCAATTGTCTATATGAAACCTATTTCAATTAATCAAGTCTTAACAAGTTTGATTGCTTAACATGTTGGAAACATTTAATCATGTAAATATCAATCTCAATTAATATATATAAACATGGAAAAGTTCGGGTCACTACAGTACCTACCCGTTAAATAAATTTCGTCCCGAAATTTTAAGCTGTTGAAGGTGTTGACGAATCTTCTGGAAATAGATGCGGGTATTTCTTCTTCATCTGATCTTCACGCTCCCAGGTGAACTCGGGTCCTCTACGAGCATTCCATCGAACCTTAACAATTGGTATCTTGTTTTGCTTAAGTCTTTTAACCTCACGATCCATTATTTCGACGGGTTCTTCGATGAATTGAAGTTTTTCGTTGATTTGGATTTCATCTAACGGAATAGTGAGATCTTCTTTAGCAAAACATTTCTTTAAATTCGAGACGTGGAAAGTGTTATGTACAGCTGCGAGTTGTTGAGGTAACTCTAGTCGGTAAGCTACTGGTCCGACACGATCAATAATCTTGAATGGTCCAATATACCTTGGATTTAATTTCCCTCGTTTACCAAATCGAACAACGCCTTTCCAAGGTGCAACTTTAAGCATGACCATCTCTCCAATTTCAAATTCTATATCTTTTCTTTTAATGTCAGCGTAGCTCTTTTGTCGACTTTGGGCGGTTTTCAACCGTTGTTGAATTTGGATGATCTTCTCGGTAGTTTCTTGTATAATCTCCGGACCCGTAATCTGT
The DNA here is from genome assembly GCF_046630445.1 of Rutidosis leptorrhynchoides. Classification (NCBI taxonomy): domain Eukaryota; kingdom Viridiplantae; phylum Streptophyta; class Magnoliopsida; order Asterales; family Asteraceae; genus Rutidosis; species Rutidosis leptorrhynchoides. Next base: position 476,446,104 of record NC_092333.1, on the reverse strand, counting down.
CTATCCCCCACTTCACTCCAACAAATCGGAGACCTGCACTTTCTACCATAAAGTGCTTCAAACGGCGCCATCTCAATGCTTGAATGGTAGCTGTTGTTGTAGGAAAATTCTGCTAACGGTAGATGTCGATCCCAACTGTTTCCGAAATCAATAACACATGCTCGTAGCATGTCTTCAAGCGTTTGTATCGTCCTTTCGCTCTGCCCATCAGTTTGTGGATGATAGGCAGTACTCATGTCTAGACGAGTTCCTAATGCTTGCTGTAATGTCTGCCAGAATCTTGAAATAAATCTGCCATCCCTATCAGAGATAATAGAGATTGGTATTCCATGTCTGGAGATGACTTCCTTCAAATACAGTCGTGCTAACTTCTCCATCTTGTCATCTTCTCTTATTGGTAGGAAGTGTGCTGATTTGGTGAGACGATCAACTATTACCCAAATAGTATCAAAACCACTTGCAGTCCTTGGCAATTTAGTGATGAAATCCATGGTAATGTTTTCCCATTTCCATTCCGGGATTTCGGGTTGTTGAAGTAGACCTGATGGTTTTTGATGCTCAGCTTTGACCTTAGAACACGTCAAACATTCTCCTACGTATTTAGCAACATCGGTTTTCATACCCGGCCACCAAAAATGTTTCTTGAGATCCTTGTACATCTTCCCCGTTCCAGGATGTATTGAGTATCTGGTTTTATGAGCTTCTCTAAGTACCATTTCTCTCATATCTCCAAATTTTGGTACCCAAATCCTTTCAGCCCTATACCGGGTTCCGTCTTCCCGAATATTAAGATGCTTCTCCGATCCTTTGGGTATTTCATCCTTTAAATTTCCCTCTTTTAAAACTCCTTGTTGCGCCTCCTTTATTTGAGTAGTAATGTTATTATGAATCATTATATTCATAGATTTTACTCGAATGGGTTCTCTGTCCTTCCTGCTCAAGGCATCGGCTACCACATTTGCCTTCCCCGGGTGGTAACGAATCTCAAAATCGTAATCATTCAATAATTCAATCCACCTACGCTGCCTCATATTCAGTTGTTTCTGATTAAATATGTGTTGAAGACTTTTGTGGTCGGTATATATAATACTTTTGACCCCATATAAGTAGTGCCTCCAAGTCTTTAATGCAAAAACAACCGCGCCTAATTCCAAATCATGCGTCGTATAATTTTGTTCGTGAATCTTCAATTGTCTAGACGCATAAGCAATCACCTTCGTTCGTTGCATTAATACACAACCGAGACCTTGCTTTGATGCGTCACAATAAATCACAAAATCATCATTCCCTTCAGGCAATGACAATATAGGTGCCGTAGTTAGCTTTTTCTTCAATAACTGAAACGCTTTCTCTTGTTCATCATTCCATTCAAATTTCTTCCCTTTATGCGTTAATGCAGTCAAGGGTTTTGCTATTCTGGAAAAGTCTTGGATGAACCTTCTGTAGTAACCAGCTAGTCCTAAAAACTGGCGTATGTGTTTCGGAGTTTTCGGGGTTTCCCACTTTTCAACAGTTTCTATCTTTGCCGGATCCACCTTAATACCTTCTTTGTTCACTATGTGACCGAGGAATTGAACTTCTTCCAACCAAAATGCACACTTTGAAAACTTAGCGTACAATTCTTCCTTCCTCAATACTTCTAACACCTTTCTCAAATGTTCACCGTGTTCTTGGTCATTCCTTGAGTAAATAAGTATGTCATCAATGAAAACAATGACAAACTTGTCAAGGTATGGTCCACACACTCGGTTCATAAGGTCCATGAACACAGCTGGTGCATTAGTTAAACCAAACGGCATGACCATAAACTCGTAATGACCGTAACGTGTTCTGAAAGCAGTCTTTGGAATATCATCTTCTTTCACCCGCATTTGATGATACCCGGAACGTAAGTCAATCTTTGAATAAACAGACGAGCCTTGTAGTTGATCAAATAAGTCGTCGATTCTCGGTAATGGGTAGCGGTTCTTGATGGTAAGTTTGTTCAACTCTCGGTAGTCGATACACAACCTGAATGTACCATCTTTCTTCTTGACAAACAAAACAGGAGCTCCCCACGGTGATGTGCTTGGTCGAATGAAACCACGCTCTAAAAGTTCTTGTAATTGGCTTTGCAGTTCTTTCATCTCGCTGGGTGCGAGTCTGTAAGGAGCACGAGCTATTGGTGCAGCTCCTGGTACAAGATCTATTTGAAATTCAACGGATCGATGTGGGGGTAATCCCGGTAATTCTTTCGGAAATACATCGGGAAATTCTTTTGCAATGGGAACATCATTGATGCTCTTTTCTTCAGTTTGTACTTTCTCGACGTGTGCTAGAACAGCATAGCAACCTTTTCTTATTAGTTTTTGTGCCTTCAAATTACTAATAAGATGTAGCTTCGTGTTGCCCTTTTCTCCGTACACCATTAAGGGTTTTCCTTTTTCTCGTATAATGCGAATTGCATTTTTGTAACAAACGATCTCCGCTTTCACTTCTTTCAACCAGTCCATACCGATTATCACATCAAAACTCCCTAACTCTACTGGTATCAAATCAATCTTAAATGTTTCGCTAACCAGTTTAATTTCTCGATTCCGACATATATTATCTGCTGAAATTAATTTACCATTTGCTAATTCGAGTAAAAATTTACTATCCAAAGGCGTCAATGGACAACTTAATTTAGCACAAAAATCTCTACTCATATAGCTTCTATCCGCACCCGAATCAAATAAAACGTAAGCAGATTTATTGTCAATAAGAAACGTACCCGTAACAAGCTCCGGGTCTTCCTGTGCCTCTGCCGCATTAATATTGAAAACTCTTCCACGACCTTGTCCATTCGTGTTCTCCTGGTTCGGGCAATTTCTAATAATGTGGCCCGGTTTTCCACATTTATAACAAACTACATTGGCATAACTTGCTCCGACACTACTTGCTCCGCCATTACTCGTTCCGACACCATTTGTTCCTTTCGTTCTATTAACCCCTGGTCCGTAGACCTCACACTTCGCCGCGCTATGACCATTTCTTTTACACTTGTTGCAAAATTTGGTGCAGAACCCCGAGTGATTCTTTTCACACCTTTGGCATAGCTGCTTCTGATTGTTGTTGTTGTTGTTGCGGTTATTATTGTTGTTGGGATGATTGTTGTAGTTGTTGTTGTTGTTGTTGTTGTTGTTGGGCCGTTTGTTGTAGTTGCGATTGATGTTGCGATTGTTGGGATAATTGTTGCGATTATTGTTGTAATTGCTGTTGTTGTTGTATTGGTGATTCTTATCACCGTTTTCCTCCCACTTTCTTTTGACTTGCTTCACATTGGCCTCTTCAGCAGTCTATTCTTTAATTCTTTCTTCAATCTGGTTTACTAGTTTGTGAGCCATTCTACATGCCTGTTGTATGGAGGCAGGCTCGTGTGAACTTATATCTTCTTGGATTCTTTCCGGTAATCCTTTCACAAACGCGTCGATCTTCTCTTCCTCATCTTCGAATGCTCCCGGACACAATAGGCACAATTCTGTGAATCGTCTTTCGTACGTGGTAATATCAAATCCTTGGGTTCGTAACCCTCTAAGTTCTGTCTTGAGCTTATTGACCTCGGTTCTGGGACGGTACTTCTCGTTCATCAAGTGCTTGAATGCTGACCACGGTAGTGCGTACGCATCATCTTGTCCCACTTGCTCTAGATAGGTATTCCACCATGTTAACGCAGAACCTGTGAAGGTATGCGTAGCGTACTTCACTTTGTCCTCTTCAGTACACTTACTTATGGCAAACACCGATTCAACCTTCTCGGTCCACCGTTTCAATCCGATCGGTCCTTCGGTTCCATCAAATTCCAAAGGTTTGCAGGCAGTGAATTCTTTGTAGGTGCATCCTACACGATTTCCTGTACTGCTAGATCCAAGGTTATTGTTGGTATGTAGCGCAGCCTGTACTGCGGCTATGTTTGAAGCTAGAAAAGTACGGAATTCCTCTTCATTCATATTCACGGTGTGTCGAGTAGTCGGTGCCATTTCCTTCAAAATAGTTAAATGGAACAAGTTAATCATACAGAATATTAAGAGTAGTTAATAGTATTTCGTAGCATAATATGAACTCATTTATAAAAGCTTTTTCTTCATATTAGCGTTTTATAAGTTTAAATTCGGGTAGTACCTACCCGTTAAGTTCATACTTAGTAGCTAATATACAATTCAACTACTACAATTCTATATGAAAAACTGATTATAATAATATTTCGCGTTCAAACTTTTATACAATATTTTACAAACTTACAATACCGCTTATTTTACATAAAGCATGAAATATAGCACACAATAACTTTGATACAAGATAGTTGTGAAGACAATTCTAGCTAGTACACAAGTCGTTCAGCAAAGGCAATAAAGACACGTAATTCATACGTCCAGAAACAAGTCATGCATTCAGGTTTTACTAGGACTACTTCCCATCCTTGGTCTTGTGCAACATAACCGTTATGGCCGTTGATAAGACAGCGTGTTGTAACGTCATCAAAGGGACGAGGGTTACGTAATGTCCAACAGTCCCGTAATAATCTAAAAACCTCATTTCTTACCCCAATTACCGACTCCGTCACTTGTGGAAACGTTTTGTTTAATAGTTGTAGCCCGATGTTCTTGTTCTCACTTTGGTGAGAAGCGAACATTACTAATCCGTAAGCATAACATGCTTCTTTATGTTGCATGTTAGCCGCTTTTTCTAAATCACGAAGTCCAATATTCGGATATATTGAGTCAAAATAATTTCTTAACCCGTTGCGTAAAATAGCATTTGGGTTCCCCGCAATATATGCGTCAAAGTAAACACATCGTAACTTATGGGTTTCCCAATGTGATATCCCCCATCTTTCAAACGAAAGTCTCTTATAAACCAAGACATTCTTGGAACGTTCTTCGAATGTCTTACAAACTGATCTCGCCTTAAATAGTTGTGCCGAAGAATTCTGGCCGACTCTAGACAAAATTTCATCAATCATGTCTCCGGGTAGGTCTCTTAAAATATTGGGTTGTCTATCCATTTTGTGTTTTTAAACTGTAAAATAGACAAGAGTTAGATTCATAAAAAAATACTTATTAATACAAGCAATTTTTACATATATCATAAAGCATAAGAACACTATATTCCATATATTACACCACACGAATACAACTATCTTATTCCGACTCGCTCGTTTCTTCTTCTTCGGTTTTGGTTCGTTTTGCCAAGTTTCTAGGGATATATGATGTTCCCCTAATACGAGCCGTCGTTGTCCACATTGGTTTAGAAAAACCTGGTGGTTTAGAGGTTCCCGGGTCATTGTTACAACTTAAGGACTTCGGGGGTTGACGATACATATAAAGTTCATCGGGGTTGGAATTAGATTTCTCTATTTTTATGCCCTTTCCTTTATTATTTTCTTTTGCCTTTTTAAATTCAGTTGGGGTAATTTCTATAACATCATCGGAATTCTCGTCGGAATCCGATTCATCGGAGAATTGGTAATCCTCCCAATATTTTGCTTCCTTGGCGGAAACACCATTGACCATAATTAACTTTGGTCGGTTGGTTGAGGATTTTCTTTTACTTAACCGTTTTATTATTTCCCCCACCGGTTCTATTTCTTCATCCGGTTCCGATTCTTCTTCTGGTTCCGATTCTTCTTCCGGTTCCGACTCTTCTTCCGGTTCCTCTTCGGGAACTTGTGAATCAGTCCACAAATCATTCCAATTTACATTTGACTCTTCATTATTATTAGGTGAGTCAATGGGACTTGTTCTAGAGGTAGACATCTATCACATAATATCAAACACGTTAAGAGATTAATATATCACATAATATTCATATGTTAAAAATATATAGTTTCCAACAAAAATGTTAAGCAATCATTTTTAAAGAAAACACGGTCGAAGTCCAGACTCACTAATGCATCCTAACAAACTCGATAAGACACACTAATGCAAATTTTCTGGTTCTCTAAGACCAACGCTCGGATACCAACTGAAATGTCCCGTTCTTATTGATTAAAAACGTTCCATATTAATTGATTTCGTTGCGAGGTTTTGACCTCTATATGAGACGTTTTTCAAAGACTGCATTCATTTTTAAACAAACCATAACCTTTATTTCATCAATAAAGGTTTAAAAAAACTTTACGTAGATTATCAAATAATGATAATCTAAAATATCCTGTTTACATACGACCATTACATAATGGTTTACAATACAAATATGTTACAACAAAATAAGTTCCTTGAATGCAGTTTTTACACAATATCATACAAGCATGGACTCCAAATCTTGTCCTTATTTAAGTATGCGACAGCGGAAGCTCTTAATAATCACCTGAGAATAAACATGCTTAAAACGTCAACAAAAATGTTGGTGAGTTATAGGTTTAACCTATATATATCAAATCGTAACAATAGACCACAAGATTTCATATTTCAATACACATCCCATACATAGAGATAAAAATCATTCATATGGTGAACACCTGGTAACCGACAATAACAAGATGCATATATAAGAATATCCCCATCATTCCGGGACACCCTTCGGATATGATATAAATTTCGAAGTACTAAAGCATCCGGTACTTTGGATGGGGTTTGTTAGGCCCAATAGATCTATCTTTAGGATTCGCGTCAATTAGGGTGTCTGTTCCCTAATTCTTAGATTACCAGACTTAATAAAAAGGGGCATATTCAATTTCGATAATTCAACCATAGAATGTAGTTTCACGTACTTGTGTCTATTTTGTAAATCATTTATAAAACCTGCATGTATTCTCATCCCAAAAATATTAGATTTTAAAAGTGGGACTATAACTCACTTTCACAGATTTTTTTACTTCGTCGGGAAGTAAGACTTGGCCACTGGTTGATTCACGAACCTATAACAATATATACATATATATCAAAGTATGTTCAAAATATATTTACAACACTTTTAATATATTTTGATGTTTTAAGTTTATTAAGTCAGCTGTCCTCGTTAGTAACCTACAACTAGTTGTCCACAGTTAGATGTACAGAAATAAATCGATAAATATTATCTTGAATCAATCCACGACCCAGTGTATACGTATCTCAGTATTGATCACAACTCAAACTATATATATTTTGGAATCAACCTCAACCCTGTATAGCTAACTCCAACATTCACATATAGAGTGTCTATGGTTGTTCCGAAATATATATAGATGTGTCGACATGATAGGTCGAAACATTGTATACGTGTCTATGGTATCTCAAGATTACATAATATATAATACAAGTTGATTAAGTTATGGTTGGAATAGATTTGTTACCAATTTTCACGTAGCTAAAATGAGAAAAATTATCCAATCTTGTTTTACCCATAACTTCTTCATTTTAAATCCGTTTTGAGTGAATCAAATTGCTATGGTTTCATATTGAACTCTATTTTATGAATCTAAACAAAAAAAGTATAGGTTTCTAGTCGGAAAAATAAGTTACAAGTCGTTTTTGTAAAGGTAGTCATTTCAGTCGAAAGAACGACGTCTAGATGACCATTTTAGAAAACATGCTTCCACTTTGAGTTTAACCATAATTTTTGGATATAGTTTCATGTTCATAATAAAAATCATTTTCTCAGAATAACAACTTTTAAATCAAAGTTTATCATAGTTTTTAATTAACTAACCCAAAACAGCCCGCGGTGTTACTACGACGGCGTAAATCCGGTTTTACGGTGTTTTTCGTGTTTCCAGGTTTTAAATCATTAAGTTAGCATATCATATAGATATAGAACATGTGTTTAGTTGATTTTAAAAGTCAAGTTAGAAGGATTAACTTTTGTTTGCGAACAAGTTTAGAATTAACTAAACTATGTTCTAGTGATTACAAGTTTAAACCTTCGAATAAGATAGCTTTATATGTATGAATCGAATGATGTTATGAACATCATTACTACCTTAAGTTCCTTGGATGAACCTACTGGAAAAGAGAAAAATGGATCTAGCTTCAATGGATCCTTGGATGGCTCAAAGTTCTTGAAGCAAAATCATGACACGAAAACAAGTTCAAGTAAGATCATCACTTGAAATAAGATTGTTATAGTTATAGAAATTGAACCAAAGTTTGAATATGATTATTACCTTGTATTAGAATGATAACCTACTATAAGAAACAAAGATTTCTTGAGGTTGGATGATCACCTTACAAGATTGGGAGTGAGCTAGCAAACTTGAAAGTATTCTTGATTTTATGAAACTAGAACTTTTGGAACTTATGAAGAACACTTAGAACTTGAAGATAGAACTTGAGAGAGTTCAATTAGATGAAGAAAATTGAAGAATGAAAGTGTTTGTAGGTGTTTTTGGTCGTTGGTGTATGGATTAGATATAAAGGATATGTAATTTTGTTTTCATGTAAATAAGTCATGAATGATTACTCATATTTTTGTAATCTTATGAGATATTTCATGCTAGTTGCCAAATGATGGTTCCCACATGTGTTAGGTGACTCAAATGGGCTGCTAAGAGCTGATCATTGGAGTGTATATACCAATAGTACATACATCTAAAAGCTGTGTATTGTACGAGTACGAATACGGGTGCATACGAGTAGAATTGTTGATGAAACTGAACGAGAATGTAATTGTAAGCATTTTTGTTAAGTAGAAGTATTTTGATAAGTGTATTGAAGTCTTTCAAAAGTGTATAAATACATATTAAAACACTACATGTATATACATTTTAACTGAGTCGTTAAGTCATCGTTAGTCGTTACATGTAAGTGTGGTTTTGAAACCTTTAGGTTAACGATCTTGTTAAATGTTGTTAACCCAATGTTTATAATATCAAAAGAGATTTTAAATTATTATATTATCATGATATTATGATGTACGAATATCTCTTAATATGATATATATACATTAAATGTCGTTACAACGATAAACGTTACATATATGTCTCGTTTCAAAATCATTAAGTTAGTAGTCTTGTTTTTACATATGTAGTTCATTGTTAATATAATTAATGATATGTTTACTTATCATAATATCATGTTAACTATACATATAACCATATATATGTCATCATATAGTTTTTTTTACAAGTTTTAACGTTCGTGAATCACCGGTCAACTTGGGTGGTCAATTGTCTATATGAAACCTATTTCAATTAATCAAGTCTTAACAAGTTTGATTGCTTAACATGTTGGAAACATTTAATCATGTAAATATCAATCTCAATTAATATATATAAACATGGAAAAGTTCGGGTCACTACAAGAAGCAACTCGTTATACGGGAAGACGGAATTATTTTGCAAAACGTATTTGGGTACCAAAGTTGGGTGGATTAAGGAAGTTGATATTGAACGAGGCACATAAGACAAGATACTCGATACATCCTGGAGTTGGAAAGATGTATCAAGATCTTAAGACGCATTGTTGGTGGCCTAATTTAAAGACAGAAATTGTAACATATGTCGGGGAATGTTTAACTTGTTCCAAAGTCAAAGCAGAACACCAAAAGCCGTCAGGGTTACTTCAACAACCAGAAATCCCAGAATGGAAGTGGGACGGTATTACCATGGATTTTATCACGAAGTTACGCAAGACTGCATGGGGTTATGACACCATTTGAGTAATAGTTGTTCGTCTCACTAAATCTGCACATTTCTTGCCTATAAAAGAAACAGATAGAATGGAGAAACTATTACGATTATACATAAAGGAAATTGTTTCAAGGCATGGAATACCTATTTCCATTATATCCGATCGTGATAGTAGATTTACATCAAAGTTCTGGCAATCACTACAGGAGGCCCTGGGAACTCGTTTGGATATGAGCACCGCATATCATCCGCAAACTGATGGGCAGCATGAAAGAACAATTCAGACTCTTGAAGACATGCTCAGGACATGTGTGATCGATTTTGGAAACGGATGGGATAAATATCTACCATTAGCAGAATTCTCGTATAATAATAGTTATCATGCGAGCATTAAAGCTGCACCATTCGAAGCACTGTATGGAAGGAAGTGTAGATCCCCTATCTGTTGGAATGAACTAGGAGATCGACATTTAACTGGTCCCGAGATCATACACGAAACTACTGAGAAGATAGTACAAATCAATGAGAGATTGAAAACAGCCCGTAGTCGCCAAAAGAGCTACGCCGATGTCCGAAGGAAACCATTAGAGTTTCAGATCGGTGACATGGTTATGCTAAAGGTGTCACCTTGGAAAGGTGTAATACGTTTCGGAAAAAGGGGTAAACTGAACCCAAGGTATGTAGGCCCGTTCAAGATCATCGAACGCATTGGACCGGTAGCTTATCGACTTGAGTTACCACAACAACTCGCCAGAGTACATAATACATTTCACGTTTCAAATCTTAAGAAGTGTCTTGCAAAGGAAGACCTCACCATTCCTCTTGAAGAAATCCAAGTCGACGAGAAACTACAATTCATAGAAGAACCAGTCGAAATCATGGACCGTGAAGTTAAAAGCTCAAGCAGAGCAACATACCAATCATTAAGGTTTGTTGGAATGCTCGAAGGGGTCCTGAGTTTACTTGGGAACGAGAGGATCAGATGAAACAAAAGTACCCACATTTGTTTTCCAAGAACGCAAAATAGGTACAACTTTAAAATTTCGGGACGAAATTTATTTAACGGGTAGGTACTGTAACGATCCGGATTTTTCCGATCATTTTATACATATAAGATTAATATTTACATAAATTAAACTTTACCAACATGATAAGCAATCCAAATTGTTGAGTCTTGTGTTTTTGAAAAGAGTTTTACACAACGTTTGACCGTCCAATTTGATCGATGATATCACAAACTATATAACATACGATAATTATACGATTGTGTACATATACGCATTTATACATATTTAACATGATCTAGGGATGGTTTAACATATCATTGTGTACTAATAACAATGAGTTATAAGTATACTTTGAGACTACTAACTTAAGTTTTCAAAACGATAACTATACGTAACGTTCTTTGACATATATACGTATAACTTATAATGCTTATACAAGTATCGTATAAACATGTATTTAATCACTTTTAAAGGGATTATATACATAAAACAATATAAGTATATTTACAAAAGATAGCTATATTTGAATCCTCGTTCCGTTTCCTCAAGATTTCTACAAGTATATCTAGGGTATATGTAACCGTATCATACCCAGCTTCTATACGTATTTACTATTGGTAAATACACATCAAATCAACATCCTAATCAACCTAAAATCTGCCCTAGATATGAGGTAAACTCAAATTGGAAGTTAGCTTGACTAATTACACAAAATTACAACATGAAAATTTGTTTGTGTCTCCCCATTTTCACGCCATTTAATGGCTAGTAGGTACCTCATTTTGATTCAATTTTCTACTTCCATTTCCTAGCTAAACACACACACTTTCATAAGCCTTAAACACCTTAAACATCTCAGCAAATAACCATGAAGATCTAGCCTCAAAAACAAGCTTTAATCATCATAAGAAAAACCAATCAAGAACACTACAAGTTACTACTTCCATTTTAAGTTTATACTTCAAGAATTCCAAGCTATCAAGAGGACCTTCAACCTTAAGTTTCTCTTCTTATTTTTCCAGTAGCTTTATCCAAGTAACTTGAGGCAGTAAACTCATTCATGATCTTATTCGATTCATATTCATATAGCTATCTTATTTTGAGTTATAAATTATAACAACAAGAACATAGTTTGAATGATTTCAAACTTATTCGCAAACTAAATAGATCCTTCTAACTTGACTTTTAAAACACTTCAAGACCTGTAACATATCATAATGATATGCTAACTTAACAAGATACAACTTGTTTTTACAAAGAACACCTTAAAACTGAATCTACGTCGTCGGAGTGCAACCGGGGGCTGTTTTGGGTTCGATAATTAAAAACCATCTTAAACTTTGAATTGGAAGTTTATATTCTGGAAAAATGATATTTCTTATGAATATGTTAATATATAAAAATCTCATGGTATAACTCAAAGTGTAAGTATTTTTATAAAAATGATCATCTAGATGTTGTTTTTATGACGAAAATGATCACTTTCATAAGATTCACCCAAGTTTGACCTATAACATGTGATTTTGAATGCAAACTAAGTTATTTACAGTTCATATTCATAAATAATGGCTCGATCCAAGGAAGTGGCAAGTTGAACCAACAAAAACGGAGTTGTATTGAAGAAACTACGGCTAAAATAAAATCGGGTATCCGAAGCTAGTTTAGCTACTAAAATATTTTGACTAAAACCAAACTAATCATATCTTGGCTAATTAACATGATATTTTATATATATTTACTCATGATTTGATTTTACATATTTCAGGACCACCCGTAAACACCACGAGAAGATTAATTATAAGACCTCATGATTGTACGCAACATGTCATTTGACAACACGGTACTTTATGTACGCAACACGTCATTTGACAACACGGTACCATGGGTCGAGATTAACTCCAATCAATACGAATACGATGGGGTCTTTATTTATTTTATTGAGCAATTAATTGTGGACCACTAACATCGGACTGCTAACTACGGACTAATAGATATTAAAAGTATTATAAGTACATATGTAACGATTATTTGAAAAGAAAATATGTTGATATATATTATATATGGTTAGGTTCGTGATATCTATCGGAGACCAAGTCGTGTTAAATATCTTCAAGGCAAAAGTGAGTATGTAGTCCCACTTTTAAACTCTAAATATTTCGGGATGAGAATACATGCATTTTATGATTTACGTTATGGACACAAGTGATTAAAAATATATATTCTACGTTGAGTTATACCACTGGCATACTTCCCTGTAACTTGGTAACTACTATTTACATGCGGTATTGTAAACGTGAATCCTGTTGATAGATCTATCGGGCCTGACAACCCCAACCGGACTGGACGACCAGTATTCAACGGTTGCACAGTACTTCGTTTCAGTGACTACACTTGGTACGGTGTAGTAAGATTTCATAATAAAGGAAATATGCGACGTTGATTAAATGTTAAGTATGGTTATCAAGTGCTCAACCACTTAGAATATTTTTATTAAAACATTTATGTATATTAAATCTTGTGGTCTATATTTATAACGCTGCTAGCATTAAACCTATATCTCACTAACTTTATGTTGACGTATTAAGCATGTTTATTCTCAGGTGATAATTAAAAGCTTCCGCTGCATTATGCTGAATTTAAGCAGGATTTGGAGTATGCATATTTGTGTCAAAAATAAAACTGCATATCGGAAGATTTGTAATGTAAAATATGTTGGAAATCGTATTGTTATTATCAAATGTAAAGTTTGTAAAACTAATATTATCGCTAAACGGTAATCATTATTATGCTGTTTGAACCTGTGATTATAATAAAGGTTATGGTTTGTATTATAAAAACGAATGCAGATTTTGAAAAATGTCACATATAGAGGTCAATACCTCGCAATGACACCAATAATTATGTGACGTTTATAATCGATATGAAAGGGAAACTACATAAACTACCGTCCGGTTGTAAAGGAAAGCGTTGAACAAGCAACTGTTAAGGCAATATCCCGTGACATGCTTTTGATTATGGTCTATATCGTGTCGGATGCAATTACTATCCTTTGTAAGAGTAATAGTAAAGATCACCCTATAGTTTTTCGATCTGCAACAAGGTCCTATATTCGACCCTCCTATACAACCACCGTTCTTACGGTTGACACCCGATTTGGTTCAGGTGGCCTAATGAATTCTGGTGAATTCTTAGGATTTTATGTTCAAAGGTAATGAAAGCATTAAAAATGGGTTTTCAGAAAACAAATCGGTTTGTAATTTGATCAAAATATTTTCTCGTTCAAGCTCGAGTTTAGATATCATTGAATTCCATGAGTTTGTAATTCTCAATCTTTAAGGTCAATCCCAAGGATTGAGTAATATCAGGCTTAAAAGCTGATTTTTGATCTTTAAGGAGATTATCCTTTCTGGGGATCTGATTCATTAGTCTTATAAGCTAATTTATACGGTGCCCCCATTGTACGAGACAGATCCTCTCATGGTTAGGATAAGTCTGACCACTTGGCTACCCTGTTTGATGCTGAGGTCCGTGGATTTCCAGCTGATTTTCGAGAAAATTTTTCAAGGTTTTTCGTAGACTCTACAACTGGTCTGGAAGACAACTTCCTGACCTAAATCAAGAAGCGCGTGTCTTTTTCTTGGAAGATTTTACTTCCATATAAATTCTATTTATATTACAATAAACTGGGTAAAACTGATTAATATCGTTCAAAACAAAAGTATCTTCAATTATTTGTACAAAAATATGTGATATATGTTCTAAATAACTTGGTAAATTTTTTCCCACACTTGGCTTTTATTTTTCTTTCTTTGCCTTTTTATTTTCCTCTATTCCATTTTAAATGAATTCTAACATTTTGGGTTGTTTCTCAATTTATGTCCTTTCCGAGGTAACAATAATTTCGGTGTTAACACCTAGTTTTATCGTTCATAAATATGTATAAACATGATTTTAAATTTATTTATTTGAAAATTTAAAATTTTTTTTTACTAGAAGTGGGTAGTCAGTATATAAGACTAGGGCTGTTCTTTATTATCATAGAGCACTAGATTCTAAAATAACTACTGCGTTACTAGTATTTTTAATGGTAACCAAGTGTTTAAATTAAAATTTAAAAATTTGAAAGAATTTAACCCTTTCCCACACTTAGATCTTGCAATGCCCTCATTTGCAAGAAATCAGTAACAATTTAAATTATTGAGGGTGATTAGCGTAGAAAAATGATTAATTTTACCAAAGTTTCCAAACATATTGTTGTTTGTGTTGAATGATAAATGATGCACATCACTTGTTCATTCCGTCTGTTGTTACATCACACTTGTTTTTCGTTTTGCCGTCAAAATTAATAGCTTTTGCTGAACTTAATGCCAGTCTTTGAAAATGCGCTGTTTTACCATGTTGTGTACATGAGATAAAATACATACAATACAAATATAAATATGCATGGTAATTTGAAATGGGACTTAATATCCCACTTTCAAATTACAAAAATTAAATATTAATACAAAATAATAAAAATATTAAACATTACATTAAAGTATCAAAATGTTAGATGTTTAGCATAAATAGATAAAAATAATAAAAGAGAAGACATCACCAATGGAACACTATTGATTAGGATAGGGGTTCTAGTTCATATCATCGTTTGGGTTCCATGGTTGATGATAGGTGTTTTGGTAGGCTTGGTTTGGGTTGTACAGGTCAAAGGGTGGTCGCATATCGGGCTGATGCGGTGGATAGTAAGCAGGCCGAGTCGGGATGTAGTTATTTGGTACCTGATATGATAGCTGGCTTATGATTTGGTGCTGATGAACTTGCCAGCTATCGTGTTGGCGTTGCCTGGAAGTCTCATACTCATTCGCGGCTTACCACTGCTCATACCGATGATGCCTTTCCTCATTAGTCATTTCTACCTCATCTATACGCTGGAAAACGTCAGTAAAACAATCCCTAATGACATCCCTGATGTCATCTGCTTCCTCCATCTATTCATCCGAACCCCTCTCTTCCTGTGGATGATGGCCCTGATATGGGAATGCCTGATTGTGTCTCCTAGTCAATACCTTTGCACCTTGATAGACTTGCAAACCTAAAGTATCGTCTTGTTCCCTACATACCATCATCGGACCCCCTTATTCCCTATCTACTCCTAAATACTCTCCAATAAGAGTAACAAAAATACCTCCTCCTATTATTCCCCCGTCCTGTATTCCTTCCACCATCTTAGACAAATAAAAACCAACACAGTAGGGGATATTAACAAAGCTTCTAGTGTTTCGAATGCACTTAAGGTAAAATAAATCGTGTAGAGTCATTTTCTCCTTGTTGTTACCTCTTTGTGTAATCGAGTTTGCTAAGAATCTATGTATTATACGAAGCTCGGCTTTGTTAATATCTAAATAGGAGTGTCTTCCACTCCGCGTAAACACATTAAAATTTGACATACGCCTCCAGACGGCGTCAGCGTCAAAATTTCTATCTACCCTGTCACCATGATAAATCACATTTGTACAATCAGGTAGTAGTAATTCAACGGGAGTGTAAATCTGTAAAGCCCTGGCCATGTCCAGCATGGACATTCTGTACATCCTACGACCAAGTAAAAATCTAAGAAAACTCTTATCGTCTAACCTATCTACATCCTTATTAAAAGCAATAGAACTCATAAGCTCAACACACCACTCTTTATATACAGGCCTACGAGTAGTAAATAAACATTCCCAATCGGGAAAAGAAGAGCTGCCATACCTTTGGATTAGATGCTACCTAACTGGGTTAGCTAGGTGGACCCTTTCCAAAGGCTCCCAATCTATTACCCTTGGTACTTCTACATTTTTGGTCCAAAGCTTAAATTTATTACTTTGGTACGTCGGGTAATCTCTCCAACTTCTGCCAATCCTTAAATTGGGATGCAACTGTTCTTCATGAATTGTTGGGTGTTCTACTATATGGTGAGCGAGAAATACAATGTAGGCAATAAAAAATTGTGGGTCTGGTTCATAGTATGGTACGTGTTGATCAGGTTGTTGTTGTTGTTTCTGTTGTTGCTCCGGTTCGTGATATTGCATCTCTGGCTGTGGTTCCGGATCAGGTTGCCTAGATGATGATGATGATGCACCATCAAGTGCGGTATTTCTCTTTTTGCTTCCCCATCTGAGAAAAGGCATGATTGTAGCGGATTATTGTGAGAAATTTGGTTGATTTTGGTGAAAAAATGAAGATTTTAGGGTGATTTTTGGGAGAGTTTTCGGGTACGTGTGTGTAGAAGTGAGGATACAGAGACCAGCTCGTGCCTTTTTGTTTCTGCCCAGATTTTCTTGGCCATGCGATCGCATAGAATTCCTATGTAAACCCCACGCAATCGCATGGGGTCTGGTACTTTTTTTTTTAAACCTTTAACTTATGAAACAAATAATTAAATTATTTAAAATTTTGTTTCTTTTGGAATGAGGGCATTTCGGATCTTAGTCCTAGTTCGTCTCTCGACAAAATTTTAAAATTTGTCACTTTAAAGCGTTGTTTTAAAAGTAAAGATTTTTGGTTTTTTTTTAAATGTTTTTTGCATACTTTAGATCAATAAGATTAAAAATAATGATAACAAAATTTCTCGTCCCTCCCTTGGGTAAAGTAATTTTGGTTCAACAACCTAGTCTTCAAATCACGATGAATTTTAGAAATCATATTTTTAACTTAATGAAATAAAGTACATTTTGTTTTTAAATTCATACCAAAATTAAATTTAAAATGCATAAAATTAAAACTTCATTTAAATATAATTAATATTTTTAATTTTACAAACTTATATTGAAAATATTAGTTTTTTTTTTAAAATATTTACAAACTTAAATATATTGATTTAAAAATTTACAATATTAATTTAATATTTAGATATTAATTTTAAAAACAAGATAAAAATAAAATTAAAAATCTTTTTTGGTATTTTATCCCACTTTAATCAATCAAATATTATAAAAAATATACGTCCCTCTTTTGGGTAAAGTAATTTTGGCTATTTTACCCAGTTTTACTCCTGACGAATTTCTGAAATATTTTGAATTGATTGATTAAACATATTTATACCTTAAGAATAAACGGTAAATTTCGCAGTGATGTAATAAATTTTTGTATGATATCAATAATTTCGGTTTCGCATACCTAATTTTATTGAATATCAATTTAATACCTTATAGCGAACGATTCAGCGTTTATTATCAAAAGGTTAAAAGCAATAAAAATAAAAATAAAAACTGTACATACTTACCTGTGAGAAAGAATTCTCAGAGACCTGCTTTAGCCGACTCATAGGAGAGTCGTGTAATTTGGTTTTCCATAGCTACATAAGCGTAACCTCGATTCTTCAATAATTTTTCTTCTAAACATATGAATGGTCCTTCTCTGCATAGAGTAACAAATTCGGTATTTGAATATGTTTGATTGTTCGAACATTTACCTTCGTGTGACCATTTTCCGCATTTATGACATCTTTCAAGGTGTCGTGCTCTTCTTTTTGTTGCGGATTTTGATTTTCCTTTACCAAAATGTGTCTTATGATGATCTTTCCTGAGTTCTTTCCTCACTTCGTCCATTTTGCCTCTTATGAATGATACCAGTTCACTCGGGAAAGTGTTATTATTACATTTAGTAATCATAGCGTGTAGTAGTAGACCATGGTTCAGATCAAAGGAATTCTTCATCTCGTAAAACCTAAATAAAATAAAAATTCAGAATGGAGGGAGAAGACTAGTTCTTCAGGGTCTGCTAGGGAAAGACCATGCGGATTCCATTCTCGAGAACTACACGAAAATAGAATATCTAACTCTAACAGAAATACATATTACCCTAAAAAGATTCGAATCTTCCCACACTTAGTTAGCTGTGGTGTCGAAATTGTGATTAACTTCATCTTCAACTTCCATTGGATTATCTATCTAATGTTTAACTCTGTGACCATTAACTTTAAATTCAATCCCATTTGAATTTATTAATTCTACTTGTTGGTCCCTTGATAACAACAGGAGTATTGTAGGGGGGGGGGGGGTGAATACAATTTCTTTTAAAATAACTTAACAGTTAAACACGATTAGTATTCAAGCATGCAAATAAATAGAGTCATAGGTAATTTTCAACAGTTATTCTTTATTGATTGAATCACAAAGAATCACAACTATCCTTGGCGGAATGATAGTTGGTTGATACAGATTACCTAGATTATAGCTAAGAGGTAAACTAACAGCTATTACACGTTTTGACTCTATAAAAAATAAACCCACACCACTAGTTGTTACAATAGTGGATACAACAATTTATAGTAGTACTATTAACCGTGTAATGGTTCTATTGTCCACTGGTACATAGGATGTCTGTACTTGTGGGGATAACTACATCAGAGAGCATGCTCTCCTCTTTCCTCTTTGGTAGCTATTTGCAGGAACACCCCAATTCGGTTTGGCACCACTATTTAATTATACAAATAGAATGTTGTGTTCCCTAGGTGTTGACAAAGTATAACCCATGTCTGCACATTCGTTAAACTTCTGCATTCCCACGTGGTCTTGTAAGGTCACTTGCTAGCCGCCGACGCGTGTCCTTTTCTGTTCAGCTTTGTCTTTGACTTCTATTGAATAGTACCATTGATGTAGACCACTCTGGAAACTACTATGCTTATAATGGAGCATAGCTGTCTTGTGTAGTAAGCTGCATTCCAGCTGTGCTGGTTCTTCATAGCTGAGCCACTTCATATTCTTGATTTGCTGAGTACACATCCTGTGTTGATTGAAGAAACACTGTTTACCTTGTGCTGGTAGACTGAGCAGCAAACTAAACACTTGACACAGAAATATCTGCTGTCTATACATAAACAAACTTGTGCTGACTGCACATAACATTTTAGTGCAAATAAATTACAGTTTTGTCATAATTAAATCCTTAATTATTTTGGGGACTCAACAATCTCCCCCTATTTGATGATGACAAAACCTATGACATATAGAGAAAACACTAAAGCCAGCACCGAGGGACCTAATGAAAAATAGGCAGTAAATTTGTCCCATTTTAAGTTTGTTTTTGGGATCTTTTGTTGAGTTATCCATATCTTATAATTTGATATGATTTTGAAGATAAACTCATTTGACTTTCATTACAACAGAGAATGTACAGTAATTACAGCAACAACAAAATGAAAAGTGAATTAAATAAAAGATAAAATTTGAGCACATAGGAGACTATCTATCTTTATCTTTATCTCGTTCTTCTTCAGATAGCTCCTCTTGTTTGATTCTCCAGGCTTCAGGAAACAGATAAGGTACATCAGCAGGGTCAAATACAGGGATATGAGGAGGTAGAATGATGGGGCCTCTTCTGGTTGGTCCTTCACCAGTAGATTGCTTTCCTTTAGGCTTTTGAGAAAGAACTTCTTCTACATTCACTACTGGTGCATTCCCAAACATTGTTGCTTTCTTGAAGAGCTATTGGAGTTCAGTTTTAAGTGTATTTTTGATAGAACTTTCACCCTTACCAATGAGATACTCCAAGATCTCCATCCATTCACTAAATCCTAGGGATCTTAACTAGTCATAGTTTATTCTTTCTTGAACCTTATTCTACCTTATGACATTGAAAGCTCTTTTTGACCCTCTGTTCACTTTGATGATCCTGCTGGGATTGGATCTTCTATTCATCACATCACCATACCTACTCCTATAATAATGATCAGGAAATTCAATGGAATGGATAGGTTCGATAGGAGCAGTAGCAGGTGCTTTCTCAGCAGCTTCCATCTCATCAAGTGCCTTATCCTGTTCTTTGACAATGGCTTTGGCCAATTTTAGGGACTTAGCCTTTTGCTTTCTATCAGCAGCCAATTTGTCTTCTATATCTTGAAGCCTTACCCTCTCAGCGAGTTCAGCATCAGCAGCCTCCCTTCTTTGAATTTCAGCTTGTAAGCCCAACAAATAATCGTCTATAGTAATTTTCAGGGATTTTGCTGTTTCAATCATCTTTCTACCCTCTTCAGTTCTAAGGGCAGCACGATACTCCCTTAGATCTATACCCAGCTGGCGAGCCTCTTGAAATTGAGCGTTCTCCTCATCAGTAGAGAGACATTGACCACTGTTGTTTAAGTATACACCGATTTCAATGCCATAAGTCAAGGCAGTGATGTAGAGTGGCTGATCAAGGGGATGATGCAGCAATCTAACTTGGCGTATCCTTTCATTGATAGTAGCTTGTCTTTGCTCAAGCAATTCTTGTACAGTGATCTCCAACCTGTAAGCATCTCTTTCATCTGGATTCATTTTAAATAAGTCTGGCTCACCACGCGTAACTGAATCATCTTCCCAAGTTCTGTGTTTACCATGACGTTTTGGGAAAGATGGAGGATACATGATTGATTCACCTATGCCAGTTGAACTCACTGGAAACTGATTAACACGATTATCATGTGTTCTGTTAAAATAAGTGAGGGTCTGGGGAGAGATATGTGATTGAACAAATAAGTGATCTCCACTACCCCAGACTGTAAAGTCAGCAGGATTGACCGTATCATCATCTTGATTAGCACCCAGCTCAACCACCTTGGCTGGGTCTTCAACACTTGTAATACCCAACAGCACACTTCTGGCTGGGTCTTCATTCACATCACTCCTTACTGTGTCTTCAGTACCAGATGACTGATTAGTATCAGCTGGTACAACCACCTCAGTATCTTCATCAGCTGCCTCAAATAAGGGTCCTTTCCTTAGGGGCTGATTGTCCCTAGGAGCAGATTTCACCCTTTGTTTATCAATGGGCATGGGTTTAGCTGATGGTTCTTGTGTTGATACTGGCTCAAGTGGAGGCAGGTAGGGAACGATAGCAAGATGCTCTCCCTGAATATCATCATCACCAAGATTGATTAGTTCTGCTGGTTGTTGTTGTGTAGCTGGCTGTGCAGAAGATGTAGGTCGAGTAGATGAGCTGGTTTCTAACATAGCATCTAACCACTTCATAAAAATGTCAGCTCTAACTCCTCCCTCTGACTCAGTAGATGCAAGATAATCTATCATTTCTTCAGGAGTCATCTGTTTGATCCTGTCTGCTTGCTCAACATACAGCTTTGCCCTCTTTTTGTCGTATTTGACCATGAACTTAGCATTTCTTTTTCGTGCATCCTTTTTGAATTTGTCAATGCCAATCAGGTCATCATCAATGTCCCTCTTTTTTGGGGTCAGCCATCTCCTATGCTCAATTCTGTGGCGTTTAAGAGCAACATAGGCATCCCATTTGACATTGAAGGCATCATTTAAATCTTGTTGTCTCTTCTGATGTCTCTCCAGTTTTCTTTTCATTCTTCTTTCAATAGTTTGAGAGACAACAAAAGCTTCAGTAACAGCCAATGCAGAAACATCACTTGGCTTACTGCCAGAACCAATATCATCCACTGATGTGGCAGACACACTGGATTGAGATTCACCAGCTGCCTGTACACTAGCTTCAGTATGAGCGTTGCTGGGCTTAGTGCCAGAGTCTTGACCAGTAGTACCATCACCATCACCATCCCTCCTTGGTTGTTTTGGAGCCTTTTCATGATCATGCTCCCTCTCTGATTGTTTTCTCTTTTTGAGTTTCTTTTTAGATTTCTTCTCCCCCTTTTTGTCATCAGCAGGGGCAGAAGGGTGAACAGGGGAGGCCTGTGCATCAAGGTCACTATCTGAATCTGGAACAGAGAATGCAAAATTGTTCCAGTCAGCAGCTTCAGGAGTAAGATGGGCACCAGAATCCAGACCAAATTGTCGAAGAAGGAGGTTGGAAGCCCTAACTTCATTCCTTGCAACACCCATAGCCATCTGTTCAACAATGGCCCTAACATCACCCTGTAGGGCAGCCAGTCATTGCATATTTTCTACCATTTGAACATAGGAAGAAGCAAGAATCATGTTAGCCATTTGCTGTTCCTGCGAATCCAATCTCTCATGTAGCACCGTATTTTCTTCATTAAGAAAAATAATTCTGCGATTAGCAGCGTCCAAATCAGCTTGAAGACGGGCAATATCCTCAGTATACTCATTGTGAGAGATGATTCGCTTCTTTAAATCCTCCTCTTCATGTTGTCTAACAATGGCATCCACCGCAAGATCAGCAAAGGCACATACTTGTCTGAGCTGGGCTTCAATATTGGAAGTGGTAACTTGCCCAGCGTTGCGTATGGCTTCAGTCACGCTATCAACAATAGTAGTGCGAATGGTGTTTTGGAGATCAGGTGTAACTTTGGTGAGTGTCTAATGTGCGTAGAGGTGTATACGAAATAGCTTATATTTTTACTATGAAAAACTATTAAATACGATACAATTTTACACAAGTTATTTATTTATTTATAGAGTGGATATACCTAAACCTTGCTGCAACACTTATAGGCAGTGTACCTAATCGTACAGTAGTGTAGTTTTTAGTAAGTCCGGTTCGTTCCACAGGGAGATAGCCAAGTTTAACGCTATATTTTTAAAAACTATATTTATATATAAATATATATATATATATAAATAAGTAGTTTTATTATTATAAAAGGGGGTTTTTACCGTTTAATGACCGGTTTTTCGATTTTAAAACTTTAGTCGCAGTTAAAACCTAATGTAAAATTTTAAATATATAAAAGACTTAATTTAAAGCGTAAAGTAAATAACAATAATTAAAGTGCGATAAATTAAAGTGTGATAAATAAAATGACAATAAATAAAATTGCGATAATTAAAAAGTGCGATAATTAAAATGACAATAAATTAAAGTGCGATAATTAAAAGTGCAATTAAATATGAAATAAAGGAATTATGCTTATTTAAACTTCCATAATCATGATGTTTGACGTGTTGATTTTAGTTTATTACCATGGGTTAATTGTCCTTTGTCCTGGATTATTCAATATGTCCATCTGGTTTTTGTCCATAACAGTCCATCAGTCATAAATATAAAGTGCGACTGTCCTCGTCAAATTATCCTCATATCCGAAGTCAAATATTCCAACTAATTGGGGACTTAAACTATAATTACACCAATTTTCCTTGTATATAATTCACCCTCGTTTTAATAAGTCCATTGACTATTAATCCATTCCCGTGTCCGGTTAAATGAACGATTATTAGTACTTATAAATATCCCGCCCATCGTGTCCGATCGAGTGTATGTGGTTATTTATAGGTACGTCCAATTGTAAATCTTTATATTAAATTACCGAACTATCATTCAATTAAACAAATATAAATCTCATTAATAGCCCATAGTCTAATTTCCACAAGTGTCGTTCTTTTGTCTAAACTCCAATTATGGTACAAAGCCCAATTACCCCGTCTTTAATATTTAGCCCAACATCATGATTACTTCAATTTAAATAAGCATAATAATAACTTAGCTACGAGACATTAATTTAAAAAGGTTGAACATAACTTACAATGATTAATAATAGTGTAGCGTTACACGGACAGAATTTCGACTTACATACTTACAACATTCGCTAACATACCCTTATTATTATTAAAATTAAAATTATAATATATATATATATATATATATATATATATATATATATATATATATATATATATATATATATATATATATATATATATATATATATATATTACGTTGAGAGATAGAGAAGAGAAAAAGATGTGTTTGAAATTCGACCAAAACTGCGAAATTTGTAGGACCTGACCCAAAATTTGGGGCCATGCGATCTCATGAAATATAGGCATCCTGGCCATGCGATCGCATGGCCAGCTGGATCAGTTCACATGTGCTTGTTTGCTAGTTTGCCGACGGTTTTAATATACAATATAATATATATATAATTTTAAGAATTAATTATATATTATATTATATTCATGTGCATAGTTGACTTGTAATTTTTAGTCCATTGCGTCGAGCGTTGAGAGTTGACTCTGGTCCCGCTTCCGATTTTCGAACGTCTTTGCGTACAATTTAATATCTTGTACTTTGCGTTTTGCATCTTGTACTCTTGTAATTTCGAGACGTTTCTCATCAATAATTTGAACCTCTTGGATTGTACTTTGTACTTTTGAGCTTTTTGGTCGTTTGCATCTTCAAATCGTCGAATCTGTCTTCTGTCTTCACCTTTTATTATTTAAACGAATATCACTTGTAAATAGAACAATTGCAACTAAAAGCTTGTCTTTCTTGAGGGATAATGCTATGAAATATATGTTCGTTTTTAGCATTATCAGTGTCTTATAGACAGCCAAGGTGGAGATGTCAGCCACCTCATCAGCATTAAATTTAACATAGCTGGTTGAGGGGTGGTCAGTAGCAGATAACACATAACTACCTCTGTGGGGTGGTGGAGGTGGAAGGTCAGAATCTGACTCGTCACCATGATCACCATCATTTTTACCTGCACCCGAAGGTTTAGAACCACTGGTATTCTTGTCAGCATCATTATCAGCATCATCAGTGAGATCCACTGGTTTATCTTTGGAGCCAGTCACATTATCATGAATGACTGGCTTTTCCTTACCAGTACCTTGATCAGCATCACCATCCGATGAAGAAGATGATGAGGAAGAAGCTGATGAATCAGAAGGTACTGGCGAATCAGGAAGTTGTTGCATGATAAACTTACCAGTGGTGGGATCTCTGATGAACTTGAGAGGCCTCCATGTACCAGGCCATGGAGAAGCAGCTGGAGCCATACCAAAAAAGTGATAGTATGGCTGCTCGTTTATCTGTTCTAAAGTAGCCAGCCTCTCATATACCTCTTTTCTTGCTGGCCGATCAAGCTGAGACAACAGTTCAGTTAGCTCTTCGTGAGGCAATTTGCTGGCTGAGACTATGGCAGTTTGAGGATCAATAGTTAGCTGATCCACCAGAAGATCAACTCTGGGAGTGATAGACGCTCCCCGATAGATGAAGTTAGGTACAACTTCATCAGGATCTGGCACCTGGCACACATTTGGTTTCTTCTCAGCAGAAATAGTAGCCTGAGAAGAGTCAGTAGTGGCAGTAGCAGAGGTACTGATTTGGTAGCGTGGGGGTACGTGATAGTACTATATTTTACTACGAAATACGTTACAAATTACACAAGTTTTAATTATTTATTTACAAATGGGATATACCTAAACCTTGCTACAACACTATAGGCAGTGTACCTAATCGTAGAGTAGTATAGTTTTTAGTAAGTCCGGTTCGTTCCACAGGGAGCGGGCTTATTGCACACTATATTTTTAAACAACTATATTTGTACAAAATATATATAATAATATATAAAAGGGGGTTTACCATTTAATGACCGGTTTGTCGATTTATATTTTAAGCGAAGCGTATAGTAAATGACGATATTTAAATAACAATATAAAATAAATAACAATAATTAAAATGACAATAAATAAAAGTACGAGGAAAAATGAAATAAAATATATTATGCTTATTTAAACTTCCGTAACCATGATGTTTGACGTGTTGATTTTAGTTTTATGCCCATGGGTTAATTGTCCTTTGTCCTGGATTATTTAATATGTCCATCTGGTTTTTGTCCATAACAGTCCGTCGGTCATAAATTTAAAGTGCGAGTGTCCTCGTCAAATTATCCTTATACCCGAAGTCAAATATTCTAACTAATTGGGGACTTAAACTGTAACAAGGTTTTAATACTTTGTTTAATAATTACACCAGGATATCGACTGCGTGTAACCCAAGATTTTAATACTTTGTTATCAATTATGCCAAGTGTCCTTGTACATAATTTCACCCCTGTTTTAAGAATTCCATAGACTATTAATCCATTCCCGTGTTCGGTTAAATGAACGATTATTCGTACATATAAATATCCCGCCCATCGTGTCCGATCGAGTGTATATGGTTATTTATAGGTACGTTCAATTGTAAATCTTTATATTAAAATTAACAAACTATCATTTAGTTAAACAAATATAAAGCCCATTAATAGCCCATAGTCTAATTTCCACAAATGTCGTTCTTTTGTCCAAACCCCAATTATGGTACAAAGTTCAATTACCCAATTTTAATATTTTTAGCCCAACATCATGATTACTTCGTCTTAAATAAGCATAATAATAACTTAAGTACGAGACATTAATTTAAAAAGGAGAACATAGCTTGCATTGATTATTTATCGCGTAGTGTTACACGGACAGAGCTCCAACTTTAAAACCCGTAAAATAACCTTTGCATAACCCAAACTAATCTAATATAAAACTAAACTAATTTATATTATATATATATATATATTATATATATATCAGAGAGAGATTGATATTGGGGATGGTTGAACTCGGCAGAAGCTCGTTCATTTTATAGGGAAATTCTGATTTTTCAAACTCAGCGATTCGTGGAGTTTTAAGCCTGCAAACTCCGCGAGTCGTGGAGTTTGAAAATCCAGCTCACACAATTTTGGAACCTTGCTTGTCGACATAATTTATATATAAATATAAAATATAAATAATTAATATAATTATTTATATATTATATTATATTCTTGTGCATAGTAGACTTGTAATTTTTAGTCCGTTGCGTCGGGCGTTGATAGTTGACTCATGTCCCGGTTCCGGATTTTCGAACGTCCTTGCGTACAATTTAATATCATGTACTTTGCGTTTTGTAACTTGTACTCTTGTCATTTTGAGACGTTTCTCATCAATAAATTGAACCACTTGGATTGTATCTTGTACATTTGAGCTTTTTGGACGTTTTTGTCTTCAAATCTTCGTTTTCGCCTTTTGTCTTCGCAATTATTTATTTAAACGAATATTACTTGAAAATAGAACAATTGCAACTAAATAATTTACATATTGGGAGGATATTGCTACAAAATATATGTTTATTTGGAGCACTATCAAATATCCCCACACTTGAGCGTTGCTTGTCCTCAAGCAATACAGAACTTGAAATAAAAACATACATGTATCACTTCTTTATTCTTCACACTTTATACATCAGTGATTTTGATACGGCAGTATAAACAATGATAGTAATGATAGAACCATGGTTAAAGGTGGGTGTGTCATCCACAGTTGCCTCGGGTTTAGGTCAATGACACTTGCAATCAAATAGCCGATTTACTTTCGGTTTCCAAAGCAAAGTGCACATTTGAAAGGTGGTTTACAGTCCCACATGACTATGAAAATTTAGTTCTATTAGGAAATTAGATCTTTATGAAAACATTTGATCTTTTGAAAATTCAATCTAGCTTTTACCCTAGATAAGTTTTCCGAAATAACCCTTCATCGGTGTTTGCAAATTCTTTTTGTGGGTTTGGTGGGTTTCAGATTTGAAAATTTTAGCTCAAAACTTATGGTTTTGTGTCACCCACTTGCTAACCTTGTATTAGGAAAGCAACACGTCCAGTATACTTGCTCCGTATATTACCTTTCGGTAAACTGCCGTCCGGTTGTAAAGGAAAGCGATGAACAAGAAACTGTTAAGGCAATGTCTAATGACATGCATTTGATTATGGTCCACAAACGTGTCGGATGCTAGTACTATCCTTTGTAGGAGCAATAGTAAAGATCATCCTATAATTTTTTCGGTCTGGCACAAGGTCCTGTCTTCGACCATGCTATGCAACCACCGTTCTTACAGTTGACACCCAATTTGGTTCAGGTGACCTATTGAATTCCAGGTGAATTCCTAGGAATTTACGTTCAATGGTAATGAACGCATTGAAAATAGGTTTTCAGAAAACAAATCGGTTTGTAATTTTTGATCAAAATATTTTCTCGTTCAAGCTCAAGTTTAGATATCATTGAATTCCATGAGTTTGAATTCTCAATCTTTAAGGTCAATCTCAAGGATTGAGTAATATCAGTCTTAAAAGCTGATTTTTGATCTTTTAAGGAGATTATCCTTTCTGGGGATCTGATTCATTAGTCTTATCAAGCTAATTTGCACGGTGCCCTCCCCATTTTACGAGACATATCCTCTCATGGTTAGGATAAGTCTGACCACATGGCGACCCTGTTTGATGCTGAGGTCTGTGGATTTCCTGCTAATTTTAGAGATGACTTTTCTAGATTTTTCATCAACCTACAGCTGGTCTGGAAGACAACTTCTTGACCTAAATCAAGAAGCGCGTGTCTTTTTCGGAAGACTTTACTTCCTTTTAATGATGGAATTGATTCATCGTGTAGATCCATCTTTTCTTTTCTTTCATCGGGTAAAATAGTTAATTTAGTCCAAAACAAAAGCACCTGCAATAAACTTTACAGAAACATGTGCTAGATAGTTTTTAATTAAATAACTAGGTACATTCTCCCCACACTTAGTTTCTTTCTTTGCCTTTTTATTCTCCTTTATTCCATTTTAAATGAATTCAAGCATTTTAGGGTGTTTCTCCATTTATGTCCTTTCCGAGGTAACGATAATTTAAGTATTAACACCTAATTTTCATCGTTCATAAATATGTATAAACATGATTTTGAATTCATTTAGTTTAAAATTTTTCAAATTTTCACAAAATTTGGCAAATAAAACCAAGTGTAAACCTGAGAGAATTTATAATCCTTCCCCACACTTAAGATCATGCAATGCCCTCATTTGCATGAAATCAGACTCTAATTATAAATTCATGAGGGTGATTAGTGTAGAAAAGTGATTGAAAATACCTAGTTTGTAATTACAAAGCTCGTCGAATGATAGATAGTTCGCCTCATCGTTCATTCCTTCTTGTTTTATCACACATGTTTTTCTTCAAAAACGGTTGCTTTTCTGAACTGTTATCTTAGTTTTGAAAATACGTCTTTTACCCTAACTCATCATGCATTTTTATTAACGAGTTATGCACTAACCCGAACCCCTAATTTAACGTTAAGTGGGGTTAGACTTCCCCACACTTAGCTGACGACATGTGAAGTCAGTAGAATAAGTTCCACAAATTAAAATAGTGAGCCAGTTATTTACATCTCGGGTGGTATAAAATATGTCAATGGGTTTAAAGTTTAGACCCACCCGAATATCACTACTTAATTCTTTTTTAAGTGTAGCTTTTAGTAAATGGATATGTCTCTTTTCTGGTTCTTGGTCAAATGAATCGATATACATCGACATGCTTATTTCTATAGGGTGGACAATTCCTAATATTTCCTTCCTTTTATTCTCGTGATCAAAGTTTTCACCTCTATTACCCGATTGGGTGAAATTCGAGGTGTCATTATCTATTACAGCTCGTAGTTCATCTTCAGTAGATGACTCGTCTATTGAGAATATTAGGTTGGAAGGTTGTGGAATGGTGAATTTCGGGATCAAAGCAAATTCTTCTTCATTAATGGTACTTATTAGTCTCACCATTTTGGTCTCGGGGGTAAAATTTTCAACGTTATCGTTTTCCCAAGAGTACCAATTTGTCACCCTTACTTCTTCTTCATCCATTGATGGATCGATGATTTCGTCGGTTGAGGCTAATGTGTCGATATGTTGTGAAATTGCTAAAACTGAATAAAAAGTATCATCGGGATAATTGGTGATTTCGGAGCTCTCGAATTAATCAAAATTTGATGATATGATATTTTCTTGCACACGACTCCTTAGATCAACAGGTGTGTAATCTGATAGAGTTTCAGCTTGCCGATTTACAAACTCTCTCATTTGTTCATTTTGAGCATCAAGTTCTTCGAGTTTGATTTTCATATAATCTAAAGAATTTTCAGGCACATAATTTTCCTCGTCTTTTGGTTGTTGAGTTTGGATATATTCTTGGAAATAATCCCAATTAGAATTGTATTCCTCATAATCGTTCCATTCAGGTTCCATGGGTGCATAATTTTCCATAGGAACGTAATAATAACATTCCCATGCTGAGTGATAATCTGCACAGATTTCACAACCAGTTATTGTTTCGTCATTCGTGATCCAAGATTGACCGAACGAATTGTCATCAACACCCGTTTGAGAGTATTGATTAAATTGATTTCGGATGTCATAAAGAGTTTCCAAGGCCTTGTTTTCAAAATTTTCCATTTTATTGCGATGGCCAAATTTTAGCTACAATGTGGTGCATTCACTAAGTATCCTATTAGTTATAAAAAGATAAAAATTATTTAAAGTTATCAAATTAATAGACTTTTCTGCTTTTGCTCACGTTTCGAATAGCCAAAAGATGTAGCAGGGAGCAGAACCCTTTAAATCGGAAGCTCACAACTCAGCCACTAACAAATCCAACTATTACTACGAAGCAGAAAATTTGGATGTCTATCAATTTAACCGCTTAAAATAATTTTTCGTTTTGAAATTTTAGAGAAGAAATAGAGAAAATTTTTAAGTCCTAAAAACTAGCGTGTCGAGAAATAAGAAAGAAAAAGAGTGCGCATCGAAAAACGTCGAAAAATAAAAATAAGAAAGAAAAATGTCGAAACTTAAAAGTCTAAAAATTAAATCTAAAAAGTTACGCCTAAAGGTATTAAAGCTTAAAGGAATTCTATATCCAAAACGGCAATAACTTAAAAGGCACTAAAATTTAAAACGGCGTCGTAAAATTCTAAAGCGTCTAAATCTTAATCTAAAGAAAAAGTACTTAAGGGATTTTACGGCAAAGCCTAAGAATCTAGAAATAAAAATAAGCTACGGCAAAATACTAAATTTAAAACTAGCTACGAACAATAAAAATACAAATATTATGCTAAAAACAAATAAAAATAAACAAAAAAAATAAAAATAAACTTAAAGTTGTAAAAAGTACAATTTTTATAAAAATATTATTTTTATATTTTTATTTTATAAAAGTATTAATTTTTATATATAATAAAACTAATTAAAAGTAATTATTACAAATTTAATTAAAACTAAAAATTAAATATTAAATTAATTAAACCTAATTAGGGTTTTAAAATAATAATAATTAATAATATTCCGTAATAAATGCGAAGTAGGGTTCCTGGGTGCGCCTGTCAGGGTGGCTCCGCGAGTCGCGGTGCCACGTAGCAGAAAATCTTCGCAAGTCGCGGAGTTTGCAAGACGTTTTTTTTTTAAATTTTATATTGTTTTTCTAAAATGATATATAAATATATTTATATAAAAATAAATTAAAAATATAACGTTTCGCCGAAGTCTCCGGCAGCGGCGCCAAAAACTTGATGTGGTAGCGTGGGGGTACGTGATAGTACTATATTTTACTACGAAATACATTACAAATAACACAAGTTTTAATTATTTATTTACAAATGGGATATACCTAAACCTTGCTACAACACTATAGGCAGTGTACCTAATTGTAGAGTAGTATAGTTTTTAGTAAGTCCGGTTCGTTCCACAGGGAGTGGGCTTATTGCACACTATATTTTTAAACAACTATATTTGTACAAAATATATATAATAATATATAAAAGGGGGTTTATCGTTTAATGACCGGTTTGTCGATTTATATTTTAAGCGAAGCGTATAGTAAATGACGATATTTAAATAACAATATAAAATAAATAACAATAATTAAAATGACAATAAATAAAAGTACGTGGAAAAATGAAATAAAATATATTATGCTTATTTAAACTTCCGTAACCATGATGTTTGACGTGTTGATTTTAGTTTTATGCCCATGGGTTAATTGTCCTTTGTCCTGGATTATTTAATATGTCCGTCTGGTTTTTATCCATAACAGTCCATCGGTCATAAATTTAAAGTGCGAGTGTCCTCGTCAAATTATCCTTATACCCGAAGTCAAATATTCCAACTAATTGGGGACTTAAACTGTAACAAGGTTTTAATACTTTGTTTAATAATTACACCAGGATATCGACTGCGTGTAACCCAAGGTTTTAATACTTTGTTATCAATTATGCCAAGTGTCCTTGTACATAATTTCACCCCTGTTTTAATAATTCCATAGACTATTAATCCATTCCCGTGTCCGGTTAAATGAACGATTATTCGTACATATAAATATCCCGCCCATCGTGTCCGATCGAGTGTATATGGTTATTTATAGGTACGTTCAATTGTAAATCTTTATATTAAAATTAACAAACTATCATTTAATTAAACAAATATAAAGCCCATTAATAGCCCATAGTCTAATTTCCACAAGTGTCGTTCTTTTGTCCAAACCCCAATTATGGTACAAAGTCCAATTACCCAATTTTAATATTTTTAGCCCAACATCATGATTATTTCGTCTTAAATAAGCATAATAATAACTTAAGTACGAGACATTAATTTAAAAAGGAGAACATAGCTTACATTGATTATTTATCGCGTAGTGTTACACGGACAGAGCTCCAACTTTAAAACCCGTAAAATAACCTTTGCATAACCCAAACTAATCTAATATAAAACTAAACTAATTTATATTATATATATATATATATATATATATATATATATATATATATATATATATATATTATATATATCAGAGAGAGATTGATATTGGGGATGGTTGAACTCGGCAGAAGCTCGTTCATTTTATAGGGAAATTCTGATTTTTCAAACTCCGCGAGTCGTGGAGTTTTAAGCCTACAAACTCCGCGAGTCGTGGAGTTTGAAAATTCAGCTCACACAATTTTGGAACCTTACTTGTCGACATAATTTATATATAAATATAAAATATAAATAATTAATATAATTATTTATATATTATATTATATTCTTGTGCATAGTAGACTTGTAATTTTTAGTCCATTGCGTCGGGCGTTGATAGTTGACTCATGTCCCGGTTCCAGATTTTCGAACGTCCTTGCGTACAATTTAATATCATGTACTTTGTGTTTTGTAACTTGTACTCTTGTCATTTTGAGACGTTTCTCATCAATAAATTGAACCACTTGGATTGTATCTTGTACATTTGAGCTTTTTGGACGTTTTTGTCTTCAAATCTTCGTTTTCGCCTTTTGTCTTCGCACTTATTTATTTAAACGAATATTAATTGAAAATAGAACAATTGCAACTAAATAATTTACATATTGGGAGGATATTGCTACAAAATATATGTTTATTTGGAGCACTATCAGGTACCATCATCCATAATGGGTTCCGTAGAGCCAGTAGCAGCAGTAGGTGACTGTGCAGTAGGTGAAGAAGCAGCATCTGCAGCACCTTTAAAGAAAATATCCGGTGTGGAATCAGATACCTGTAGATTACCAGAGGAATCCACAGTAATAAATTGTCTCGATTGAAGGTCAGAAACCCCGGAATAACATTAGTAGCAGCAGTATCCACCTTTGGCTCTTTGGAAACATAGCCAACATCCTGAAGAAACGAAGGCCAGGAATCATCATCAGCATGCAAGCCACCACTAGTAACCACTTCAGTAGTAGCAGCAGTTGTAGTAACAGTGGTAGTGGCAGCATCATCAAAATCAATAACCTCCTGAACAATATTACCCTGTGCACCAGAGTCAGATGGAAAAGTAGCACTTGTACCAGCATCCATGATAACATCCTGTACATTAGAATCAGATGGAAAAGTAGCACAAGTACTAGCATCCACAATAACATTCTGTGCATCAGCAGAAACAGCAGCAGAATCAGCAGCTTTATCAGCACCCTTTGGTTCAGTGACAGGTTCATCAAGTAGAACATCCTTGTATTGGAAAAGTAACACGTCCAGTATACTTGCTCCGTATATTACCTTTCCGTAAACTACCGTCCGGTTGTAAAGGAAAGCGTTGAACAAGCAACTGTTAAGGCAATGTCCCGTGACATGCTTTTGATTATGGTCTATATCGTGTCGGATGCAATTACTATCCTTTGTAGGAGTAATAGTAAAGATCACCCTATAGTTTTTCAGTCTGGCACAAGGTCCTGTCTTCGACCCTGCTATACAACCATCGTTCTTACGGTTGACACCCGATTTGGTTCAGGTGACCTAATGAATTCCGGTGAATTCTTAGGATTTTACGTTCAAAGGTAATGAACGCATTAAAAATGGGTTTTCAGAAAACAAATCGGTTTGTAATTTGATCAAAATATTTTCTCGTTCAAGCTCGAGTTTAGATATCATTGAATTCCATGAGTTTGTAATTCTCAATCTTTAAGGTCAATCCCAAGGATTGAGTAATATCAGGCTTAAAAGCTGATTTTTGATCTTTAAGGAGATTATCCTTTCTGGGGATCTGATTCATTAGTCTTATAAGCTAATTTGCACGGTGCCCCCCATTGTACGAGACAGATCCTCTCATGGTTAGGATAAGTCTGACCACTTGGCGACCCTGTTTGATGCTGAGGTCCGTGGATTTCCAGCTGATTTTCGAGAAAACTTTTCAAGATTTTTCGTAGACTCTACAACTGGTCTAGACGAAAACTTCCTGACCTAAATCAAGAAGCGCTTGTCTTTTTCTCAGAAGATTTTACTTCCTTATAAATTCTATTTATATTACAATAAACAGGGTAAAACTGATTAATATCGTTCAAAACAAAAGTATCTTCAATTATTTGTACAAAAATATGTGATATATGTTCTAAATAACTTGGTAAATTTTTCCCACACTTGGCTTTTTGTCACAACCCTACTTTTTCTATTCCGTTTTCTATTAAGTTAACGACCGATAGATTTAAAAATGAAATTTTAAACTTAGGAAATGTCCTAGGTCGACATTAAAACTAACCCGATTAGGAAAACCGAGACTATTTGTGTGATGACCCGAAAATTTTTGACTTATTTAAACCAATTCTCTATACGATTTAATATTTTAACACGTTAAACAAAGTCTGTTAGATTGAGTCTCAAAATTTTAGAACTGTTACATATATACAATTACCTTTGACTACTCTCGACGATTCATGAACAATTATATGTATGTATATATATATGTACAAGTAAAAACGACTTTCCTACAGTAAAAATTACTTTGCTACAGTAAAACACAATTTGCTACAGTAAAACACTATTTGCTACAGTGAAATCGTATTTTGCTACAGTGCTACAGTGCTACAGTGATTTGCTACAGTAAAACACTATTTGCTACAGTGAAATCGTATTTTGCTATAGTGCTACAGTGCTACATTGATTTGCTACAGTAAAACACTATTGCTACAGTAACACTATTTGCTACAGTACACACTATTGCTACAGTAAACACTATTTGATGTCGACGAACTAGCAAACAAAAACAGAAAAGGCGGCCATGCGATCGCATGGCAAAAACACTGAAAACTCATGCGATCGCATGAGCTACAGTAAATCGAAAAGTACTATAAAAGGTCAGTTTTGCTCGACGAAATATTTCATAAATATATATGTAAGTAAATTTTATAATTATAATTATAATTATAATTTTAATTTTAAGTTTAATAATAATAAAGTATATTCGAGGGTATTTTTAATTCGGGTTTCAAACCGTTTTAAAATAAGGAAATATTGGGTATTGTTCGGGGTATTGTTCTTGAATCCAAGGCCAACCATACAGTCATCTACCATCATTACGTCTACGCAATTTGCCTACAATATTGAATCGCAATATTGAACTGTGAGTTTATAGTCTCCCTTTTTAAATACTTTAAATATTTTTGGGCTGAGAATATATGCAATTTATTTTAAACGCGATAAGACACAAGTACATACTAAATTCTACACTGAGTTAAACCGAAAATCCCTTAGCTTTGGTAACTAGTAGCTGCCAGTACATAGGATATGGACTGGTGGGCGCGAATAATTGTATATGGATCCATAGGGCTTGACATCCCCGTCCGAGCTAGAGCGCTAGCCTTTTAACGGACGTATGTTATTTGAGTTTAAGACACATTGGTTTGCGTGTATTAAAACGAATGGGGTAATTATCACTATAGCGTTAAGTTTAGTTACCAGGGTGCTCTGTTACGTAGAATCTATTGATAAACTTTTGATGAAATCTTGTGGTCTATCTTTATATATGTTTATGACTCGAGCAATTAAACCTATAACTCACCAACATTCGTGTTGACTTTTTAGCATGTTTTATTCTCAGGTCCTTAGAATGCTTCCGCTGTGATGTGCTTGTTGCCTGCATGGAGTCTCTCATGCTTTGTACAAAGTTTATTGCATTCAAAATAAAACTGCGTTGTGTAATAAATAATTGGACTGTGATGTCAACCTGTAAATTAAAGACTTATGTATTTCGGGGTTTTGCTTATACCTAAGCACTTGCCCACATGTTTATAACTTTCTATGTTTAGAAAGTCACTTATTTTAATGAATGCAATATTTTATCAAAACGTATCATATAGAGGTCAAAACCTCACTGTGGAATCAATGATTAACGTGCCGCGTCAATAACGATTTTGACGGGTCGTTACAGTTGGTATCCGAGCTTGAGGTCATAGGGAACCAGAAATTACATTATTGTGTTTAACTGGTAATTGTTAGGATGCATTAGTGAGTCTGGACTATGACCATATCTTTTTTTCCTGATTTTTGCTTATTATTTGGTCAAAAACATTATATGTGATATATTTATATGCTAACGTAATTGTTGTTTCAATTATGTGATAGATGACTTCTTCTAATCCTATCATTTTGTACGACTCGGAATCGGACACTGAATCTATTCTATCCACAACTGAAAAGGGCGTTCCAATACCTATTAAAGAAGAAATTGTGTTAGCCGGGGAATCTCAACTCCCGGTAAACCCAGAGGAGGTTCCAGCTCCACCCAGCTTTAGTTTTTCGGAGCCACAGTATCGTTGGCATGGACCCATGATCCCTGGAGTAAAAGAGGATCGTCTATTTCTAAACAAATATGGACATTGGTCCAGATATACCGCCGACGGGCGGGTTGTGCCGATTACGCCTGGCAGATTTCGGTTCATGACCACCGGTACATATTCTTGCAGTTCGTCATCATATTCTCCTACACATGACTCAGACAGTTCGTCATCAGACGAGATCAGTAAGGAGGAGGATTTCGCTAATGAAATAAAAGAGATCACTAAGGAGAAATTCCAACTTGCTATGGATAATAAAAACAACCACAATAATAAAATGTCCTTAATTATTAAAAAGGAACATGACCATTCGATCCGTAACCACCCTTATTGTATTAAACCCACTGAGGCAACGGGTACCTCAAAACCCCAACTAAAAATAAAATACACTGCCAGAATGTCTGTCGGACCATGTGCACACAAACAATTGGCAGAGAGAACCAAATGGGAAGAAGTTTCTGATAGTTCTGAATAAACGACCTCGCAACCATAAATCTTCCATGCGCTATTCTATTGCTTATGTGTGCTACTCTATCTTGTTATGTAAAATAAGCATATGTAAAATATCAGTATTGTATGGTATTGTATTATTTTGGTTTATTAATAATAAATGCATGGAATGATTATTTGTATTATTACTACTTCTTATTATTATTATTACATAATAATGTAGTAACTCGCTATAATTTTTCATAGTGGAATATTATTAGGATTTTAGTAGTTAATTCCTTGTACTAGCTATTATGAATGAACTTTACGGGTAGGTAATACCCTAGAAATAATTATAAAATGCTAATAAGAAGAAAAGGCTTTTATAATAATCGGTTCATATTATTAATATGCTACGATTAACTATTGACAACTCATTTTACCTATAATATTCTATATGATTAAATTATATCTGTTGTGTTTATTGAAGAAACATGTCTCAAATGTCGGATGCTGAGTTTGAGCAACTAGTCGAGAAACGTGTGAATGAAAGAATTGCTGCAGCCGAGGCAGCAAAAGCAACAGCCGAAGCAGCAGCCAAAGCAGCAGCCGTAAACACAAACTCACGAAACGGATGCTCATACAAAACTTTTCAAGGATGCAAACCACAGACGTTTAGTGGAACCGAGGGACCAGTCGGTCTAACCCGATGGTTTGAAAAGATGGAGTCCGTTTTCAAAATCAGTAATTGTGCGAACGGAGACAAGTCAAAGTATGCTTCGCGTACGTTGCAAGACGGTGCACTTACTTGGTGGAACAATTATGCTAAAGCAGAAGGAATAGATACGGCATATGATATCTCTTGGGAAGAACTGAAAAAGATGCTAATCGAGGAGTACTGTCCTCGAAACGAGATCAGAAAAATGGAATCTGAGTTACGTAATCTGAAGGTTATCGGCGCGAATCTCAATAACTATGAAAAGCATTTCATGGAACTAGCCTTGTTGTGTCCCGAATTGGTGCCAAACGAGAAACGAAAGATAGAAATGTATATTGACGGTTTATCGATCAATATCAAAGGAAATGTTACATCGTCCAAACCAAATACGATGCAGGAAGCCATGACAATGGCACACCAACTCATGGACCAGATCACAGAGAGTTCGATTAAGGCACCAATTACCGAAGTCAAGACAACTGAAGGAAAGAGGAAATGGGAAGACTATAAGGGCAAAAGTACTCACCTGAAGAAACAAGAAACTTTTAAAGGTAAACAAGATGGGGCAACTGCAAGTCCAAACTATAAGGGACCCCATCCGTTCTGCAAAAGATGTTACACACATCATGCAGGTTATTGTCAAGTGGTCTGTGATAAGTGCAACAAGAAAGGACATGTGGCGAAAGATTGTTATGCCACCGTTTCTGAAGTAAAGACAAAACTGACCGATGTCAAGAAATGTTTTGGATGCGGGAAGTCTGGTCACTTTATAAATCAATGCCCTGATAAGGAGAAGAACAAAGAACCCGCACGTGGGAGGGCATTTAATGTTAGTGCCAGTAAAGCACGTGAGGATCCTAATCTTGTCACGGGTACGTTTACCGTTAATAATCAACTAGCTTCTATTATGTTTGATACGGGTGCTGATAGAAGTTATATGTGTAAAGACTTTAGTTTTAAACTAAAATGTGCATCATTACCTCTAGACGATAAATATACTATTGAATTAGCTAATGGTAAACTGATAAAAGCCGATAAAATTTGCCATGGTTGCGAAATGAATCTCGCTGGTGAAACCTTCAAAATCGATTTGATACCCGTAGAATTAGGAAGTTTTGACGTAATCGTTGGCATGGACTGGATGTCCAAAACAAGAGCGGAAGTTGTTTGCGCTGAGAAAGCAATTCGCATCCCTCGTAAGGATGAAACGTCATTAATGATTTATGGGGAGAAGAGCAACTCAAAGCTGAACTTTATCAGCTGTATGAAGGCCCAGAAACTTATAAGAAAAGGTTGTTATGCTATTTTGGCACATATAAAGAAGATCGATACTGAAGAAAGAAGCATTAATGACATGCCGGTTGTAAGAGAATATCCCGGAGTATTTCCAGAAGAATTACCGGGGCTACCTCCACACAGATGTGTAGAATTCCAGATTGATCTCATACCAGGAGCTGCACCTGTAGCCCGATCTCCATATAGACTTACACCTTCAGAAATGCAAGAATTACAAGACCAGTTGCAAGAATTATCGGACCGTGGATTTATTCGTCCTAGTTTTTCACCTTGGGGTGCTCCTATTCTGTTCGTCAAGAAGAAGGATGTCATAACCCGTCCTTAACCGTAAGAACGTGTTAGATAACGTATGATTTCATTGCGAGGTATTGACCTCTATATGCGACATTTTTAAAAGAAAAACTGCATATATTATACATTACAAACCATGATTCTTATTTTTGATACAAGCTTTGGACGAAATAAAGATGATTATCGTTTAGCGATAATCTTCGACTTACAAACTTTACAAATGATGATAACAACACGATTTCTAGCATATTTTACAACACAAGTTCTTGGATATGCAGTTTTATTTTTGACACAAATATGCGTGCGCAAGATCCTGCTCAAATTCAACATAATGCAGCGGAAGCTTCTAATTATCACCTGAGAATAAACATGTTTAAAAACGTCAACATAAAGTTGGTGAGATATAGGTTTAGTGCCGGCAGCAATATATATATATAGACCACAAGATTTCATATATAAACATTTTCATAAAAATATTCTAAGTAGTTGAGCACTTGGTAACCATACTTAACATTTAATCACGTCGCATATTCCCTTTAATATGAAATCTTACTACACCGTACCAAGTGTAGTCACAAAACGAAGTACTGTGCAACCGTTGAATACTGGTCGTCCAGTCCGGTTGGGGTTGTCAGGCCCGATAGATCTATCAACAGGATTCGCGTTTACAATACCGCTGTAAATATTAGTTACCAAGCTACAGGGAAGTATGCCAGTGGTACAACTCAACGTAGAATATATTTTCAGTTACTTGTGTCCATAACATAAAACATAAAATACATGTATTCTCATCCCGAAATATTTAGAGTTTAAAAGTGGGACTATATACTCACGTTCGTCTTGAAGATATATATATTTTTGACTTGGTCTTCCGGTTGATATCACGAACCTATCCATATATAATATATCAATACCTTTTCTTGTTAAACAAATGTCTCATATATATACTTGTTATACTTTTAATACTTTGAATAATTCCTTAGTCCGTAGTTAGCATTTCGTTGTTAGTAATTCAATTTTAATGGTTCATTTGTAGATGTTTAATATACCCGCAATGAAATAAATAAAACCCCCAACGAAATAAATAAAACCCCATCGTATATGTATTGGTCGAGATTAATCTTGACCCACGGTACCGGTGTTGTCAAATGACGTGTTGCGTACATAAAGTACCGGTGTTGTCAAATGACGTGTTGCGTACAAACATGGGATCTTATGATTAATCTTCTCGTATTGTTTATGGGTGATCCTGAACCATATAAAATTGAATTATAAGTACATATATATAAAATATCATGTTATCTTAGAAAGATGTGATTTTATTTAATTTTTCCCAATTAATCCCGAAGTTAAACAAGTCTTGGATAACCAATTTTGTTTCGGTCATAGTTTCTTCGTTACAAATCCGTTTTCGTTGATTCAACTTGCCACTTCCTTGGATCGAGTCCCTCTTTAAGACTATGAACTGTAAATACCTTAGTTTGTATTCGAAATCACAGGTCATAGGTCAAACTTTAGTGAAACTTATGAAGTTAATCATTTTCCATCATGTAAACAACCTTAAATGATTATTTTTCTAAAAATACTTATACTTTGAGTTAAATCATGAAATTTTTATGTGTTATCATATTTATAGTAAAAATCATTTTTCCAGAAAATAAACCTCCAATTCAAAGTTTAAGATGGTTTTTAATTATCCAACCCAAAACAGCCCCCGGTTGCACTCCGATGTCGTAAATTCAGTTTTTAAGGTGTTCTTTGAAAAACTAAGTTATACCTTGTTAAATTAGCATATATTTAAGATATATTACAGGTCTTGAAGTATTTTAAAAGTTAAGTTAGAAGGATCTATTTAGTTTGCCAACAAGTTTGAAAACTTTCAAACTATGTTCTTGTTGTTAAACTTTTATACCACAAAATAAGATAGCTATATATATATGAATCGAATAAGGTTATGAACATAGATTCTACCTCAAGTTCCTTGGACAAGGTTGCTGTAAAAGAGGAGTAAGAACCTAGAACTAAAAGGGTGATGGAAGTGGATGAAAGATTGGAAGTAAGTTGGTGTTCTTGGAAGGATTTCTTGAAGTGTTTTTGTAAGGTTTTCTTATGAGGTTTAAGTGTTGTTTTTGAAGCTAAATGATGGGGAAAATGCTTGGAGATGATCAAGTATGAAGTTAAGAGTATTTTGAGAGAGAAATAGAAGTGTAAGTATGAGAAAATGGGGTGAAGAAATGGTGTGCATGCATAAAAACGTTTTTAGGTTATAAAGGAAAAAAAAGATACCTAACTTTGTTTTCTTGCTAAATAATTCATGCTACTTGACAAATGGTTGGTTCCACATGTTTCTTAATCATTTAAGGCTGCTAAGGAGCAGATTTTTATTGGTATATACCAATAGTAAATACATCTAGAAGCTGCGTATGATACGGGTACATATACCCTAGGTATACGTATAGAAATCTTTGAGAAAACGGAACGAGGATTCAAATATAGCTATCTTTTGTAAATATACTTATATTGTTTTATGTATGTAAGCCCTTTAAAAGTGATTAAATACATTACTTATATGATATATGTATAAACATTATAGGTTATAAGTATTTAAGTCAAATAACGTTACGTATGGTTATCGTTTTGAAAACTTAAGTTAGTAGTTTCAAAATATACTTATAACTTATTGTTATTAATACAAAATGAGATATTAAAACATTCTTAGATCATGTTAAATATGTATATATACATATATATACACAAACGTATAATTATCATATATTGTATAGTTCGTGATATCATCGG
Organism: Rutidosis leptorrhynchoides; assembly: GCF_046630445.1. Classification (NCBI taxonomy): domain Eukaryota; kingdom Viridiplantae; phylum Streptophyta; class Magnoliopsida; order Asterales; family Asteraceae; genus Rutidosis; species Rutidosis leptorrhynchoides. The sequence continues at coordinate 476,403,390 of NC_092333.1, read as the reverse complement.
TCAAACTAGACGGTCAAACGTTGTGTAAAACTCTTTTCGAAAACATAAGTCTCAACAATTTGGATTGCTTATCATGTTGGTAAGGTTTAATTTATGTAAATATTAATCTTATAAGTATAGAACGATCGAAAAAGTGCGGGTCGTTACATTACCTCCCCGTTAAATAAATTTCGTCCCGAAATTTTAAAATTGTACCTATTTTGCGTCATCGAGAAACAAGTGTGGATACTTTTGTTTCATCTGATCCTCTCGTTCCCACGTAAACTCGGGACCTCTTCTAGCATTCCAACGAACCTTAACTATCGGTATGTTGCTCTGCTTGAGCTGTTTAACTTCACGATCCATGATTTCGATTGGTTCTTCGATGAATTGTAGTTTCTCGTCGACATGGATTTCTTCAAGAGGAATGGTGAGATCTTCCTTTGCAAGACACTTCTTAAGGTTTGAGACGTGAAAGGTATTATGTACTCCGGCGAGTTGTTGCGGTAACTCGAGTCGATAAGCTACCGGTCCAATGCGTTCGATGATCTTGAACGGGCCTACATATCTTGGGTTCAGTTTACCCCTTTTTCCGAAGCGTATTACACCTTTCCAAGGTGACACCTTTAGCATAACCATGTCCCCGATCTGAAACTCTAATGGTTTCCTTCGGACATCGGCGTAGCTCTTTTGGCGACTACGGGCTGTTTTCAATCTCTCCTTGATTTGTACTATCTTCTCAGTCGTTTCGTGTATGATCTCGGGACCAGTTAATTGTGGATCTCCTACTTCATTCCAACAGATAGGAGATCTACACTTCCTTCCATACAATGCTTCGAATGGTGCAGCTTTAATGCTCGCATGATAACTATTATTATACGAGAATTCTGCTAATGGTAGATATTTATCCCATCCGTTTCCAAAATCGATCACACATGCCCTGAGCATGTCTTCAAGAGTCTGAATCGTTCTTTCACTCTGCCCGTCGGTTTGCGGATGATATGCGGTACTCATATCCAAACGAGTTCCTAGTGCCTCCTGTAGTGATTGCCAGAACTTTGAGGTAAATCTACTATCACGATCGGATATAATGGAAATAGGTATTCCATGTCTTGAAACAATTTCCTTTATATACAATCGTAATAGTTTCTCCATTCTATCCGTTTCCTTTATAGGCAGGAAATGTGCAGACTTGGTGAGACGATCAACAATCACCCAAATGGTGTCGTATCCCCAGGCAGTCTTTGGTAACTTCGTGATGAAATCCATGGTAATACCGTCCCATTTCCATTCTGGGATTTCTGGTTGTTGAAGTAATCCTGACGGCTTCTGGTGTTCTGCTTTGACTTTGGAACAAGTTAAACATTCCCCAACATATGTTGCAACGTCTGTCTTCAAATTAGGCCACCAATAATGCGTCTTAAGATCTTGATACATCTTTCCAACTCCAGGATGTATCGAGTATCTTGTCTTATGTGCCTCATTCAATATTAACTTCCTTAATCCACCTAACTTTGGTACCCAAATACGGTTTGCAAAATATCGAATTCCATCTTCCCGCATAATGAGTTGTTTCCCATACTTCTTCATTATTTCATTTCCTATGTTTTCTTTAGTAAGAGCTTCTCGTTGAGCCTCTTTGATTTGTGAGTTGAGATTCATGCGAATTTTTATGTTCATTGCTCGTACTCGAATTGGTTCTCGTTCCTTTCTGCTTAAAGCGTCAGCCACCACATTCGCTTTCCCGGGATGATAACGAATTTCACAATCATAGTCGTTTATTAACTCGACCCACCTACGTTGCCTCATGTTCAGCTGTTTTTGATTGAAAATATGTTGAAGGCTTTTATGATCAGTAAACACAGTGCATTTAACCCCATACAAGTAGTGTCTCCATATCTTCAATGCAAACACGACTGCTCCCAGTTCTAGATCATGCGTCGTATAATTCCGCTCGTGAATCTTTAATTGTCGGGATGCGTATGCAATAACTTTCTTCCGTTGCATAAGAACGCAACCAAAACCTTGTCGCGAAGCGTCACAATATATTTCAAAATCATCGTTCCCTTCTGGTAATGATAAAATAGGTGCCGTAGTCAACTTCTTTTTCAGTAATTGAAATGCACTCTCCTGCTCGGAAGTCCATTCATATTTCTTCCCTTTTTGCGTTAACGCTGTCAACGGCTTAGCTATTCGAGAAAAATCTTGAATAAACCTTCTATAATAACCGGCTAAACCCAAAAATTGGCGTATCTGCATTGGTGTCTTAGGAGTCTCCCATTTTTCAATGGCTTCAATTTTTGCTGGATCAACCTGAATTCCTTTGCTACCAACAACGTGGCCAAGAAATTGCACTTCTTTCAACCAGAAAGCACATTTAGAAAATTTAGCATATAGCTGTTCTTTTCTCAATAACTCTAATATCAACCTTAAATGCTGTTCATGCTCTTGCTCACTCTTGGAATAGATAAGAATATCATCAATGAAAACGATAACAAACTTATCTAAATATGGACTACAAACTCGATTCATGAGGTCCATGAATACAGCTGGCGCATTCGTCAATCCAAACGGCATGACCAAAAATTCGTAATGACCGTAGCGTGTCCGAAAAGCAGTTTTCGGTATATCTTCTTCTTTGACACGTAATTGATGATAACCCGATCTTAGGTCAATTTTCGAGTACACACATGATCCTTGGAGTTGATCAAATAAGTCGTCAATTCTCGGTAGTGGATACCGATTCTTGATAGTTAACTTATTTAATTCACGATAATCTATACACATTCGGAAAGATCCGTCTTTCTTCTTGACGAATAAAATTGGAGCTCCCCACGGTGAAGTGCTTGGTCGTATGAATCCACGGTCTAGTAATTCTTTTAACTGACTTTGAAGTTCTTTTAACTCGGACGGTGCAAGTCTATATGGAGCACGAGCCACTGGTGCAGCTCCTGGTACTAAATCTATTTGAAATTCTACAGATCTAAATGGAGGTAATCCCGGCAACTCTTCCGGAAATACTTCAGGAAAATCTCTTGCCACAGGCACGTCATTGATGCACTTCTCTTTTTCTTTCTTTTCGACTTTATTAACATGTGCTAAGATAGCATAGCACCCTTTCTTCAAGCACTTTTGAGCTTTCAAATAACTAATGAGTTTTAGCTTTGAGTTACCCTTCTCTCCATAAATCATTACGGGCGTTTTATTCTTACGAGGAATGCGAATTGCCTTCTTGGCACACACAACTTCAGCTCCTATTTTGGACATCCAGTCCATGCCGACTATTACATCAAAACTTCCTAATTCTACGGGTATTAAGTCAATTTTAAACGTTTCTCCGGCTAAATTTATTTTACAATCACGACAAATTTTATCGGCTTTAATTAGTTTACCATTAGCTAACTCAATCATGTACTTAGCATCTAGAGGTAATGATGAACAATTCAATTTAGCGTGAAAGTCTCTACACACGTAACTTCTATCAGCACCAGTATCAAATATAATAGATGCGGATAAGTTATTAATGGTAAACGTACCCGTAACAAGCTCCGGGTCTTCACACGCCTCTCTAGCATTAATAACAAATGCTCTCCCACGTGCAGGTCCGATATTCTTCTCTGGATTCGGGCACTGGCTCTTATAGTGACCTTGTTTTCCACACCCAAAACAAGTAATGGTAGCCAAAGCAGTTCTATTTGCATTGGTGGCAGGAGTCTTGGTACCATTTGTAACGAGAGCCCTACAATCTTCAGCAAGATGACCCTTTCGATTACATTTGTTGCATACCACATTACAGTAACCAGAGTGATGTTTGTGGCATCGGTTGCATAAAGGATTTTGTCCTTTATAACCAAAGCTTAAACCACTACCCGCACCTTGCGTATTTTCTTGTTTCTTAAAAGATTGTTGTTGGTTACCTCGATCATAATTTCCATTCCACTTTCTTTTGTTACCTGATACCTTCACATCAGTATTGGATACTTTCTTATCCATGATGACCTGATCCATTAGCTCGTTTGCCATGGTTATAGCTTCATGAATTGTCTTAGGTTTCGATGCTGTAACATTTGCCTTGACCTTTTTGGGCAACCCATCTTTGTACATTTCAATTTTCCGTTCTTCGGTTGGAACCAATTCAGGACATAGCAAAACTAATTCCATGAATCGCTGATTGTAGTTGGTGATTTTAGTACCAATAACCTTCAGACTTCGTAATTCATCTTCCAACTTCCTAACCTCGTTCCTTGGACAATATTCGTTGATTAACATTGTTTTGAATTCTTCCCATGGAGTATCATAAGCTACATCTCCTCCTACAGCCTTCACATAATTTTTCCACCACGTGAGTGCACTATCTTGTAAAGTGCACGATGCATACTTGGTCATGTCCTTTTCAACACAACCACTTATTTTAAACACAGTCTCCATCTTTTCTATCCACCGGGTTAAACCGATCGGTCCTTCTGTTCCACTGAATGATGAGGGCTTGCAAGCTTGAAAAGTTTTGTAAGTGCACCCCACACGAGGATTTGGGTTAACTGCAGCACCTCTTGCAGCCTCGACCCATAACATTCTGTCGTTCACTCGCTGATTGATGAGTTCCTGGATTTCTTGTTCCGTCATTCGGTTCAATCGCGCCATATTCTTCTATAAGAATGAAAAGAAAATAATTATTCACATGGAATATTATAGATGTAGTGTATATTTACAGTACATTATAGCTTATTAATAATATGAACCAGGTATTATTATAAAAGCCTTTTCTTCTTATTAGCGTTTTATAATTATATCTAGGGTAGTACCTACCCGTTAATGTCCATACTTAATAGCTTAGTACAGAATCAATTACTACCATCTAAATAATACTTAACCATGGAAAATTATTGCATTTCACACTTCACTATCTTACATATGCTTATCTTACATCAAACATTAAACAAACCACACTAATAATATTATACAAAACATTATATGATCCCATGGTTTAATACGGCAGCGCATCGTTTGGTCTATTTTCTAGGACATTTAGGTTCAAAGAATCGCTTAACGCTTATCCTGGCTGTCTGCCTATATTTTGGCTGTGGGACTGAAGAACTGGATGCCGGGATAGAACGAATAGGAATAGCAGGAATAGGGGTGGTAGTGTCTAGTGGAGTTGGTGCCACATCATCCTTATTAAACTCAGGATTTGAATTTTCTAATTCATTAGCCTTTCGTTTCTTTCCTAGTTCGAACTCTTCTTTTGTAATTTCCTGTATTTCTTCCTCGGGTTCACTTTCCTCCTCGGGTTCACTTTCCTCCTCGGGTTCACTTTCCTCCTCGGGTTCACTTTCCTCCTCGGGTTCACTTTCCGGGTTCTCTATAGTCGGTTCATCCGGAATTTGTGAGTCCTCCCCAAAGATATTATTTTCGTCATCGGATAGGTTAATGACTGGAACATCATCTGAAGATTCTGGTTCGGAGTCGCTGAATGTGATAACAAGTTTTGAGCCCGACATCTATCACACAACAACTAACCCATTAGTACTACATAATATTTACATATAAATTTTAACCAACGATGATAAGCAATGGTTTTTAAATAAGACCCGGTCAAAGTCCAGACTTACTAATGTATCCTAACGACTTATCAGTTAGACACACTAATGCAAACCTGGTTCGCTAAGACCACCGCTCTGATACCACATGTCATAACCCGTCCTTAACCGTAAGAACGTGTTAGATAACGTATGATTTCATTGCGAGGTATTGACCTCTATATGCGACATTTTTAAAAGAAAAACTGCATATATTATACATTACAAACCATGATTCTTATTTTTGATACAAGCTTTGGACGAAATAAAGATGATTATCGTTTAGCGATAATCTTCGACTTACAAACTTTACAAATGATGATAACAACACGATTTCTAGCATATTTTACAACACAAGTTCTTGGATATGCAGTTTTATTTTTGACACAAATATGCGTACGCAAGATCCTGCTCAAATTCAACATAATGCAGCGGAAGCTTCTAATTATCACCTGAGAATAAACATGTTTAAAAACGTCAACATAAAGTTGGTGAGATATAGGTTTAGTGCCGGCAGCAATATATATATATATATAGACCACAAGATTTCATATATAAACATTTTCATAAAAATATTCTAAGTAGTTGAGCACTTGGTAACCATACTTAACATTTAATCACGTCGCATATTCCCTTTAATATGAAATCTTACTACACCGTACCAAGTGTAGTCACAAAACGAAGTACTGTGCAACCGTTGAATACTGGTCGTCCAGTCCGGTTGGGGTTGTCAGGCCCGATAGATCTATCAACAGGATTCGCGTTTACAATACCGCTGTAAATATTAGTTACCAAGCTACAGGGAAGTATGCCAGTGGTACAACTCAACGTAGAATATATTTTCAGTTACTTGTGTCCATAACGTAAAACATAAAATACATGTATTCTCATCCCGAAATATTTAGAGTTTAAAAGTGGGACTATATACTCACGTTCGTCTTGAAGATATATATATTTTTGACTTGGTCTTCCGGTTGATATCACGAACCTATCCATATATAATATATCAATACCTTTTCTTGTTAAACAAATGTCTCATATATATACTTGTTATACTTTTAATACTTTGAATAATTCCTTAGTCCGTAGTTAGCATTTCGTTGTTAGTAATTCAATTTTAATGGTTCATTTGTAGATGTTTAATATACCCGCAATGAAATAAATAAAACCCCCAACGAAATAAATAAAACCCCATCGTATATGTATTGGTCGAGATTAATCTTGACCCACGGTACCGGTGTTGTCAAATGACGTGTTGCGTACATAAAGTACCGGTGTTGTCAAATGACGTGTTGCGTACAAACATGGGATCTTATGATTAATCTTCTCGTATTGTTTATGGGTGATCCTGAACCATATAAAATTGAATTATAAGTACATATATATAAAATATCATGTTATCTTAGAAAGATGTGATTTTATTTAATTTTTCCCAATTAATCCCGAAGTTAAACAAGTCTTGGATAACCAATTTTGTTTCGGTCATAGTTTCTTCGTTACAAATCCGTTTTCGTTGATTCAACTTGCCACTTCCTTGGATCGAGTCCCTCTTTAAGACTATGAACTGTAAATACCTTAGTTTGTATTCGAAATCACAGGTCATAGGTCAAACTTTAGTGAAACTTATGAAGTTAATCATTTTCCATCATGTAAACAACCTTAAATGATTATTTTTCTAAAAATACTTATACTTTGAGTTAAATCATGAAATTTTTATGTGTTATCATATTTATAGTAAAAATCATTTTTCCAGAAAATAAACCTCCAATTCAAAGTTTAAGATGGTTTTTAATTATCCAACCCAAAATAGCCCCCGGTTGCACTCCGATGTCGTAAATTCAGTTTTTAAGGTGTTCTTTGAAAAACCAAGTTATACCTTGTTAAATTAGCATATATTTAAGATATATTACAGGTCTTGAAGTATTTTAAAAGTTAAGTTAGAAGGATCTATTTAGTTTGCCAACAAGTTTGAAAACTTTCAAACTATGTTCTTGTTGTTAAACTTTTATACCACAAAATAAGATAGCTATATATATATATGAATCGAATAAGGTTATGAACATAGATTCTACCTCAAGTTCCTTGGACAAGGTTGCTGTAAAAGAGGAGTAAGAACCTAGAACTAAAAGGGTGATGGAAGTGGATGAAAGATTGGAAGTAAGTTGGTGTTCTTGGAAGGATTTCTTGAAGTGTTTTTGTAAGGTTTTCTTATGAGGTTTAAGTGTTGTTTTTGAAGCTAAATGATGGGGAAAATGCTTGGAGATGATTAAGTATGAAGTTAAGAGTATTTTGAGAAAGAAATAGAAGTGTAAGTATGAGAAAATGGGGTGAAGAAATGGTGTGCATGCATAAAAACGTTTTTAGGTTATAAAGGAAAAAAAAGATACCTAACTTTGTTTTCTTGCTAAATAATTCATGCTACTTGACAAATGGTTGGTTCCACATGTTTCTTAATCATTTAAGGCTGCTAAGGAGCAGATTTTTATTGGTATATACCAATAGTAAATACATCTAGAAGCTGCGTATGATACGGGTACATATACCCTAGGTATACGTATAGAAATCTTTGAGAAAACGGAACGAGGATTCAAATATAGCTATCTTTTGTAAATATACTTATATTGTTTTATGTATGTAAGCCCTTTAAAAGTGATTAAATACATTACTTATACGATATATGTATAAACATTATAGGTTATAAGTATTTAAGTCAAATAACGTTACGTATGGTTATCGTTTTGAAAACTTAAGTTAGTAGTTTCAAAATATACTTATAACTTATTGTTATTAATACAAAATGAGATATTAAAACATTCTTAGATCATGTTAAATATGTATATATACATATATATACACAAACGTATAATTATCATATATTGTATAGTTCGTGATATCATCGGTCAAACTAGACGGTCAAACGTTGTGTAAAACTCTTTTCGAAAACATAAGTCTCAACAATTTGGATTGCTTATCATGTTGGTAAGGTTTAATTTATGTAAATATTAATCTTATAAGTATAGAACGATCGAAAAAGTGCGGGTCGTTACAAAGGATGGATCTATGAGAATGTGCATAGATTACCGAGAATTAAACAAATTAACGATCAAGAATCGGTACCCATTACCGAGGATTGATGATTTGCTTGATCAATTGCAAGGATCAAGTGTTTATTCCAAGATTGATCTACGCTCCGGATATCATCAGCTGAGAGTGAAGGAAGAAGATGTTCCTAAAACCGCATTCAGAACCCGTTACGGTCACTATGAATTTCTAGTCATGCCTTTTGGATTGACTAATGCTCCAGCAGTATTCATGGATCTAATGAATCGCATCTGTAGACCGTATTTAGACAAATTTGTCATTGTTTTTATCGACGACATATTGATTTACTCGAAGAACAAGGAAGAACATGAGCAACACTTAAGACTGGTACTAGAGATACTCAAGAAAGAAGAATTGTACGCAAAATTTTCGAAGTGTGATTTCTGGTTACAAGAAGTACAATTTTTGGGACATGTTGTCAGTAAACATGGAATTAAAGTTGACCCTGCCAAGATCGAAGCCATTAGTAAATGGGAAACACCGAAGACTCCAACACAAATCCGCCAATTCTTAGGTCTTGCTGGTTACTACCGAAGATTCATTCAAGATTTCTCTAGAATCGCCAAACCCTTAACTTCATTGACTCAAAAGGGAAAGAAGTATGATTGGTCCACGGAACAGGAATCCTTATTCCAGTTGTTAAAGAAGAAGTTAACGTCTGCACCCATTTTGTCATTACCAGAAGGAAATGATGATTTCGTGATCTATTGTGACGCTTCGCGCCAAGGTTTAGGATGTGTATTAATGCAACGCACAAAAGTTATCGCATATGCCTCACGACAACTAAAAATTCATGAAAAGAACTATACAACACACGATTTGGAACTTGGAGCTGTAGTTTTTGCACTCAAAATATGGAGACACTATCTATATGGCACCAAGTGTACAGTATACACTGACCATAAGAGTCTTCAGCATATTTTTGATCAAAAACAACTCAATATGAGACAACGTCGCTGGGTAGAGTTGTTAAACGATTACGATTGTGAAATCCGTTACCACCCCGGAAAGGCTAATGTTGTAGCTGATGCCCTAAGTCGAAAAGAAAGAGTAAAACCTCTTAGGGTCCGAGCTTTGAATATTACAATTCGTACCGATCTCACAAAGCAAATTCAAGCAGCACAGTTAGAAGCTTTAAAAGAAGAAAATGAAAAAGGCGAAATGAGCAGAGGGTTAGAAAAACAGCTTGAGGTAAAAGCCGATGGAACCCTGTATTTTGCTGATAGGATATGGGTACCAAAATATGGTAATCTAAGGCAACTAGTACTAGATGAAGCACACAAAACGAGGTACTCAATTCACCCAGGAAACGGGAAAATGTACCACGATCTCAAGAAGTTTTATTGGTGGCCTAATATGAAGACAGAAATTGCTACTTATGTAAGCAAATGTTTGACGTGTGCAAAGGTCAAAGCTGAGCACCAAAAGCCGTCAGGATTACTGCAACAACCAGAAATTCCGCAGTGGAAATGGGAAAGAATAACTATGGATTTCATTACGAAATTGCCAAGGACTGCAAGTAGTCATGATACTATTTGGGTGATAGTTGATCGTCTAACTAAATCAGCTCACTTTCTACCAATAAAGGAGACAGACAGTATGGAGAAATTAGCACGCCTATATTTGAAGGAAGTAGTTTCCAGGCATGGTGTACCCATCTCTATCATATCTGATCGTGACACCCGATTCACATCACGTTTCTGGCAGTCATTACAAAAAGCATTGGGAACTCGATTAGATATGAGCACCGCTTATCACCCACGGACAGATGGTCAAAGTGAAAGAACAATACAAACATTGGAAGACATGTTACGGGCATGCGTGATTGACTTTGGAACCAGTTGGGATCGACACTTACCGTTGGCAGAATTTTCATACAATAACAGCTATCATACGAGCATCAACGCAGCGCCATTTGAAGCACTTTACGGTAGAAAGTGCAGATCTCCTATATGTTGGAGTGAAGTAGGAGAAAGACAACTTACTGGACCAGAAATTATTCACGAAACCACCGAAAAGATCATTCAAATACAACAGCGATTGAAAACGGCCATGAGTCGCCAAAAGAGTTATGCTGATGTAAGAAGAAAACCGCTAGAATTTCAAGTGGGCGACAAAGTCATGTTGAAAGTGTCACCCTGGAAAGGCGTTGTACGATTCGGTAAACGAGGAAAGCTAAGTCCTAGGTACGTAGGACCCTTTGAAATCACTGAAAGAATTGGAACAGTTGCTTATCGATTAAAGCTACCGCAAGAACTTAGTAGTGTTCACAACACATTTCACGTGTCAAATTTGAAGAAATGTTTAGCTGAAGAGGATGTCGTAATTCCTCTTGACGAAATACGAATCAATGATAAACTCCATTTTACCGAAGAACCTGTTGAAATCATGGACCGTGAGGTCAAACAATTAAAACAAAGCAAAATACCGATAGTTAGGGTTCGTTGGAACGCAAGACGAGGACCCGAGTTTACTTGGGAACGTGAAGATCAGATGAAGCAAAAGTATCCACATTTGTTCACTGATATCGCTCATGAAACAGGTACTACTCAAAATTTCGGGACGAAATTTTCTTTAAGGGGGAGGTACTGTGATGACCCGAAAATTTTTGACTTATTTAAACCAATTCTCTATACGATTTAATATTTTAACACGTTAAACAAAGTCTGTTAGATTGAGTCTCAAAATTTTAGAACTGTTACATATATACAATTACCTTTGACTACTCTCGACGATTCATGAACAATTATATGTATGTATATATATATGTACAAGTAAAAACGACTTTCCTACAGTAAAAATTACTTTGCTACAGTAAAACACAATTTGCTACAGTAAAACACTATTTGCTACAGTAAAACACTATTTTGCTACAGTGCTACAGTGATTTGCTACAGTAAACACTATTTGCTACAGTAACACTATTTGCTACAGTACACACTATTTGTTACAGTACACACTATTTGCTACAGTAAACACTATTTGATGTCGACGAACTAGCAAACAAAAACAGAAAAGGCGGCCATGCGATCACATGGCAAAAACACTGAAAACTCATGCGATCGCATGAGCTACAGTAAATCGAAAAGTACTATAAAAGGTCAGTTTTGCTCGACGAAATATTTCATAAATATATATGTACGTAAATTTTATAATTATAATTATAATTATAATTTTAATTTTAAGTTTAATAATAATAAAGTATATTCGAGGGTATTTTTAATTCGGGTTTCAAACCGTTTTAAAATAAGGAAATATTGGGTATTGTTCGGGGTATTGTTCTTGAATCCAAGGCCAACCATACAGTCATCTACCATCATTACGTCTACGCAATTTGCCTACAATATTGAATCGCAATATTGAACTGTGAGTTTATAGTCTCCCTTTTTTAAATACTTTAAATATTTTTGGGCTGAGAATATATGCAATTTATTTTAAACGCGATAAGACACAAGTACATACTAAATTCTACACTGAGGTAAATGAAAATCCCTTAGCTTTGGTAACTAGTAGCTGCCAGTACATAGGATATGGACTGGTGGGCGCGAATAATTGTATATGGATCCATAGGGCTTGACATCCCCGTCCGAGCTAGAGCGCTAGCCTTTTAACAGACGTATGTTATTTGAGTTTAAGACACGTTGGTTTGCGTGTATTAAAACGAATGGGGTAATTATCACTATAGCGTTAAGTTTAGTTACCAGGGTGCTCTGTTACGTAGAATCTATTGATAAACTTTTGATGAAATCTTGTGGTCTATCTTTATATATGTTTATGACTCGAGCAATTAAACCTATAACTCACCAACATTCGTGTTGACTTTTTAGCATGTTTTATTCTCAGGTCCTTAGAATGCTTCCGCTGTGATGTGCTTGTTGCCTGCATGGAGTCTCTCATGCTTTGTACAAAGTTTATTGCATTCAAAATAAAACTGCGTTGTGTAATAAATAATTGGACTGTGATGTCAACCTGTAAATTAAAGACTTATGTATTTCGGGGTTTTGCTTATACCTAAGCACTTGCCCACATGTTTATAACTTTCTATGTTTAGAAAGTCACTTATTTTAATGAATGCAATATTTTATCAAAACGTATCATATAGAGGTCAAAACCTCACTGTGGAATCAATGATTAACGTGCCGCGTCAATAACGATTTTGACGGGTCGTTACAATTTGATTTTGTGAAACCAACAAGACTTTAGGTAATTGAAATTACTGAAACTTTTTATACTCTTGGATCATCATCATTATAAACGTTTAACGAAATAAATAAAACTTAATTAAAATGCACAAGGAGTTAAATGTACATGATTATAATTAATCTAAAAATGAAAAATATATAAATGTATATATATTTATATAAGTGGTCATGGGTACATGTCAAATTCACAATAGGCCAAAACAATCTCTTACTCCCATACTAATTCTTATATACATGTACATGTGTGAATGACCAAACATAAATAATCAAATAAATAAATATAATAAACTTAAAAAAAAAAGAAAAAAAATTAAACGTAAGTGTATGGTGTTAATCGGCCAAGAAAATAATAAATAAAATAATAATAATAATTATATAGATTGGTGCTAATAGTAATTGTAAGATCCTGTTTTCTTTTTGGTTTGGACGCCGTCCAAACATCTGGGACGCCATCCCATTATGAAGGCCTGGACGCCGTCCAGAAATCTGGACGCCGTCCAGATGATCTGTCGAGCCAGAATTGGGTTTTTTAAATATTTTAGATGGGTAAATTGGTAATTTCACTTGGTGGACGAATTAAAGGCCCTAGATTAGTTTGGTTGAGCTTCATTACTCCATTTCCAACCACCAAACCTCATCCACTTCAATTCTAGAGTGAGAGTGCATTTAAGTGTGAGAAAGCTCAAATAGGAGAGGAAGAAGCTTGTTTCGGGTTCTAACTCGAGCATTAAAGTTGTTCATCTCCTCGTTAGCTTCGTTTTGATTGTGGTGGTAAGCCCTAAACTTTATTACCATAGTTTAATGTGTTTAAGGGTTAGGGTTTGGGTTAGTGTTGCACATAAAACCCATTTGTGAGTAATTTGGGGGTTTTGGGTAAGTTTGGGTCATGAAGACCCAAATGGTGACTAACCTAGGGTTTTGAAAGGGTAAATGGTGTAAATGGGTCTTAAAGACCTAAGTAAATACTAATACACTTATAGTTAATGTTAGTGGGTGTGATTTGGGTTGTGGGTGACCCAAATGGGTGTGTTGACCTAGAAATGGGTCAAATGGGTCTTTGATGACCTAGGTTGTCATGTATGAAAACGAGTTAACTTTTTGGTTAAAAGTGTGTTAAGACCTTAATTGGCTAGAGTTAGGGTTTTTGGTGAAGTTGACCCATTATTAGGGTTAAGGGTGCAAAATGGGTCGGGATTGCACCTTGGGTCAAAAGACTCTAGATTTTTGAGTGAGTTGCTTGACCGACTTGAGTTGTGAATTGATTATGTGCTAAAATTTAATAGGTACATTACATTGAAGTTGCAAGTTCGGTTATCTTTCACGAAGACTCTAAGGTGAGTGGAATAATTATATACGTAGGTATATAATGTATTTACTTGTTGTAGCGTGAGATGTGAAGTGTCGATGTGCTAAGACACCACATTTCACTTGACGAGTGAAGTGTCGATGTGCTAAGACACCACTCAAGGTAATGTGACGGGTGAAGTGTCGATGTGTTAAGACGCCACCCGGGGGGAAGTGTCGATGTGTTAAGACACCACCCGGAGTGAAGTATCGATGTGCTAAGATGCCACTCCAAGAGAATAACGGGTGAAGTGCCGATGTGTTAAGGCGCCACTCGAGGTGAAGTATCGACGTGTTAAGATGCCACCTCAAGTAAGGTGAAGAGTGAAGTGTCGAAGTGTTAAGACATCACTCGGGGTGAAGTGCCGAAGTGTTAAGGTGCCACCCGAGGTGAAGCATCGAAGTGTTAAGATGCCACCCGTAGAGTTAGTGTGCGAAGTGTTAAGTGCACTAATGGGTGTTGTGAACACTGACGGTCTTTAAACACCGTTCCTTGTACGATTGGTTAACCATGGTCATTGTGTTGTAGTGTAAGCATATTACTTCGTTCATATTATATACGCTTGTGTTATGCTAGCTTGATTATTGGAGGTTATAGCTTGTATTTGTGACGATAAGCTAATTGTGTTTGCTAGCATGTTTGCGGTATTTCTGTAATTGATTGCAAGTAGGTATATTATATATGTATTTGATAATGCTAAAAACGAACATATATTTCATAGCATTATTCCTCAAGAAAGACAAGCTTTTAGTTGCAATTGTTCTATTTACAAGTGATATTCGTTTAAATAATAAAAGGTGAAGACAAAAGACAGATTCGACGATTTGAAGACGCAAACGACCAAAAAGCTCAAAAGTACAAAAGACAATCAAAAAGGTTCCAATTATTGATAAGAAACGTCTCGAAATCACAAAGAGTACAAGATTCAAAACGCAAAGTACAAGATATTAAATTGTACGCGAGGACGTTCGAAAATCCGGAACCGGGACCAGAGTCAACTCTTAACGCTCGACGCAACGGACTAAAAATTACAAGTTAACTATGTATATAAATATAATATAATATATAATTAATTATATTAATTATATATATATTATATATATATATATTATTAAAACCGTCGGCAGCCAGAAACTCCAAGGGTGTGAAATGAAAATACCTCTCCGCGACTCGCGGAGTTTGAAGGGCTTTTTGCCGCGAGTCGCGGAGCCCCAAAATTCATTTCTGGCTATAAAGCCAACCGAATTCTGATCGAATTTTACATCATCTTTTTTTCATCTCTCTCAATATATACGAGTAATATATATTTATATTTATAATTTATATTTTAATTTTAATTATAATTCTAATAATAAGGGTATGTTAGCGAATGTTGTAAGGGTGTAAGTCGAAATTCTGTCCGTGTAACGCTACGCTATTTTTAATCATTGTAAGTTATGTTCAACCTTTTTATATTAATGTCTCGTAGCTAAGTTATTATTATGCTTATTTAAAACGAAGTAATCATGATGTTGGGCTAATTACTAAAATTGGGTAATTGGGCTTTGTACCATAATTGGGGTTTGGATAAAAGAACGACACTTGTGGAAACTAGGCTATGGGCTATTAATGGGCTTTATATTTGTTTAACTAAATGAAAGTTTGTTAATGTTAATATAAAGATTTACAATTGGGCGTCCCTATAAATTACCATATACACTCGATCGGACACGATGGGCGGGGTATTTATATGTACGAATAATCGTTCATTTAACCGGACACGGGAATGGATTAATAGCCACTAGAATAATTAAAACAGGGGTGAAATTACATTCAAGGGTAATTGGTGTAATTGTTAACAAAGTAGTAAAACCTTGGTTTACACGCAGTCGATAACCTGGTGTATTCATTAAACAAAGTATTAAAACCTTGTTACAATTCGAATCCCCAATTAGTTGGAATATTTATCTTCGGGTATAATAATAATTTGACAAGGACACTTGCAATTTATATTTATGACTGATGGACTGTTATGGACAAAAACCAGACGGACATATTGAATAATCCAGGACAAAGGACAATTAACCCATGGGCATAAAACTAAAATCAACACGTCAAACATCATGATTACGGAAGTTTAAATAAGCATAATTCTTTTATTTCATATTTAATTTCCTTTATTTTATATTTAATTGCACTTCTAATTATCGCACTTTTATTTATTGTTATTTTATTTTATCGCACTTTTAATTATCGTACTTTTAATTATCGCAATTTTATTTTATCGCATTTTTATTATTCGCAATTTCATTATCGTTATTTACTTTACGCTTTAATTTAAAGTCTTGTATTTATTTTATATTTTACATTAGGTTTTAACTGCGACTAAAGTTTTAAAATCGACAAACCGGTCATTAAACGGTAAAAACCCCCCCTTTATAATAATAATATTACTTATATATATATTTGTAATTTTAATAAAAGTAAACTAATATAGCGTTGAGCTTTGCTTAAAGATCTCCCTGTGGAACGAACCGGACTTACTAAAAACTACACTACTGTACGATTAGGTACACTGCCTATAAGTGTTGTAGCAAGGTTTAAGTATATCCATTCTATAAATAAATAAATATCTTGTGTAAAATTGTATCGTATTTAATAGTATTTCCTGCTAAAATTTAATACTATTTTATATACACCTCGCTTGACATCAAGTATTTTTTTGGCGCCGCTGCCGGGGATTTTACATCTTAAAAGCCGGAAGCGCAACGCTAATATAAAAAAAAAAAAAAAAAAAAAGGATTTTTATTTACTTTTATTAAAAGTCGTTTTTGTAAAAATTACGTTTTAATTATTCAAAAATATAAAAAGAAAAACAAAAATATAAGTATTTTTAGGATTTTGTTAAATATTTAAGTTTTATAAGTTTCTTTATCTTTATTTTAATTTATAAAAATATAAATTTTATTAAAAATCGTTTATTTAAATTAAAAACAGAAAACAAAATAAAAAAAAAAAAAAAAATAAAGAAAAACGCGTAAAAACAAAACCTGTCAACTGAATTCCTGAACCCCGCGACTCGCGGGGTTTTCCTCTTTATTAGCCGCGACTCGCGGAGGTCTTCTGACACACGGACAAAACCCTAAAACCGCATTAATCACGGGTTATTATTTATTATTATTATTTAAACATTATTATTATTATTATTATTATTAGTTTTAAGTTTTATTTTTATTTATATTTATGTATTTAGTTTTAATAAGTTTTTATTAAATTGTAAAATTAGTAATTTTATAAAATAAATAATATAAAAATAATATTTTTTATAAAAATTGTACTTTTTACAACTTTTTGTATATTTTTATATTTTGTACCTTTTTAATCGTTGTAGCGTAACTTTTGTATTTTTTAGCTCATATTTAATTTTAAACTTAGTTTTAGCTATAGTTATTTTTACTCCTAGATTTTTAGGCTTTGCCGTAGAATTCCTTAAGTGCTTTTTCTTTAGACTAAGATTTAGGTGCTTTAGAATTTTGCGACGCCTTTTTAAGTTTTAGTTTCTTTTTAAGTTATTTCCATTTGGGATTTAGTTTTTCCTGTAAGCTTTAATATTTTTAGACCTTTTACTATGTATCAATTATCATTCCAATTAGTAATTTCAATTTGTGATTATAATTTTAAGTTAGTTGTAGTAATAAGGATAAATTAGTTAAGTATTTTTAAGTTTTTATAAGTTTCTTTTATTTTTCCGTCACCTTTTATTTTTCAACTATTTTTTTCTTTTTCGACATTTTTCGACGCGCAATCTTTTTCTCTCTTATTTCTCGCTATTCTAGTTTTAGGACTTAGAATTTTTTTTTCTACTTCTTATCTAAATTTCTTAAAATTACGAAAATTTATTTTAAGTAGTTAAATTGATAGACATCAAAATTTTCTGGTTCGTAGTAATAGTTGGATTTGTACGTGGACCGGGTTATTGGAGCCAAACAGTCCTCAATTATATTGAGACCAAACGAATCCTGCCCCTCTGCTGCATCTTTTGGCTATTCGAAACGTGGGCAAAATCAGAAAAGTCTATTGATTGGATAACTTATTATAATTTTTCTTTCCTTTTAAAAACTAATAGGATATTCTGTGAATGCACCGAGCAAGACGTTCATCACCTTTTGTACGTTCACCACCTGTAACTCGATCAAGACATCGTTTAACAAATATAACCGCCGTTGATTTTTCTTTAGAATCGTCATCCAGTCGACCAAGTACTTCAGTTCAAATTTCCGATAATCCAGTTTTTGAAACAAACCTCACAATTGAGAATCCAGAAAATATTCAGGAACGGTTCATAGATCCTGAACCATTAAACTTTCCTCCGGAACCACCAATCATTCAAACAGAGATTGTTGAGGAACGAACTATTAAATCAGAATCATCTAGTGATACCGATTCAACAAATTCAATTATGGAGAATCTGGAACCTTTAAGTATGGAAGACCGAATGAGAGCTAAACGCACTGGCCAAGGTCACGCAATTACTCATCCAGACATTAATGCGCCAGATTATGAAATCAAAGGACAAATTCTACACATGGTGACTAATCAATGCCAATTTAGTGGTGCGCCGAAGGAAGATCCAAATGAACATCTACGTACCTTTAATAGGATCTGCACACTATTTAAAATCCGAGAAGTGGAGGATGAACAGATATATCTCATGTTATTTCCCTGGACTTTAAAGGGAGAAGCCAAAGATTGGTTGGAATCGTTACCTGAAGGGGCGATTGATACATGGGACGTTTTAATTGACAAATTTCTTAAACAATTCTTTCCTGCATCTAAAGCCGTAAGACTTCAAGCAGAAATTGTTACGTTCACACAGAAACCAAATGAAACTCTATATGAGGCATGGACAAGATATGGAAAGTTGTTAAGAGGATGTCCGCAACATGGTTTAGACACCTGTCAAATAGTACAAATATTCTACCAAGGATGCGACATCACTACAAGGAAAGATATAGATATAGCAGCTGGTGGTTCTATTATGAAGAAAACCGAAACTGATGCTTACAAAATTATTGATAACACTGCTTCCCACTCACATGAGTGGCACCAAGAAAAAGATATCATTAGATCATCTAAAGCAGCTAGAGCCGATTCTAGCCATGACTTAGATTCCATTTCCGCAAAGATAGATGCTTTCGAGAGACGAATGGAAAAGATGACTAAGGATATTCATGCTATACGAATTAGTTGTGAGCAGTGTGGAGGACCACATTTGACAAAAGATTGTCTCAGTATTGAATTAACAATGGAACAAAGAGAGAATATTTCATACATAAACCAAAGGCCTGGAAATAATTATCAGAATAATTATCAACCGCCAAGACCAATTTACAATCAAAACCAGAATTATAACCGAAATATTCCATACAACAACCAACAAGGTCCTAGCAATCAACAAGTATCCAATAATACTTATAATCAGCAAAGACCGAATTTTCAAAACAAACCACCACAACAAACCGATGATAAAAAGCCGAATTTAGAAGATATGATGACGAAGCTAGTTGAAACTCAAACGCAGTTTTTCACATCTCAAAAACAAACCAATGAACAAAATGCTCAAGCATTTAGAAATCAACAAGCTTCTATTCAAAATCTGGAACAAGAAGTGAGTAACCTAGCAAGGTTAATAGGTGAAAGAAAACCGGGAAGTTTACCTAGTGATACAAACGCTAACCCCCGGAATGAAACAGCTAAAGCTATTACCACAAGAAGTGGTACAACACTTAAACCACCTGAAATACCTGTAACTTCTGATGAAACTATTCCTACTTCACAAGAACCACAACCTGATCAAGATAAGGAAAAAGAACCGGTAGTTGAAAAGGTTAATGAAGATAACACAGTTAAGGCTAAACCTTATGTTAAACCATACCAACCACCACTTCCTTACCCGAGTAAAATGAAGAAGGAAAAACTTGAAGCCGAGCAATCCAAATTCTTGGATATGTTTAAACAGATAAATGTAAATCTTCCTTTCATTGATGTGATTTCAGGAATGCCAAGG
The DNA here is from genome assembly GCF_046630445.1 of Rutidosis leptorrhynchoides. NCBI lineage: Eukaryota > Viridiplantae > Streptophyta > Magnoliopsida > Asterales > Asteraceae > Rutidosis > Rutidosis leptorrhynchoides. Next base: position 476,383,140 of record NC_092333.1, on the reverse strand, counting down.
TATGCTAAATTCTTGAAAGATCTAATCACGAATAGAAAGAAAATGGAAGAACTCTCGGCTGTTACTATGAATGCTAATTGTTCAGCAGTGCTGTTGAATAAGATACCAGAAAAACTATCTGATCCAGGAAGTTTCACAATTCCATGTTTTCTGGGTAGTCTTAGTTCAATAGAAGCATTAGCAGACTTAGGTGCTAGTATAAATCTAATGCCGTATTCACTATACGCTAAACTAGACCTTGGAGAATTGAAACCAACCAGAATAAGCATACAACTAGCCGATAGATCAATAAAATATCCTAGAGGGATAATGGAGAACATGCTAGTTAAAGTTGGTACTTTAGTATTCCCAGTAGATTTTGTTGTTTTGGACATGGAAGAAGATTCTCAAGTTCCTCTCATATTAGGAAGACCATTTTTAAACACGGCTAAAGCAATGATAGACGTGTTCGGTAAGAAACTGACCCTAAGTATAGAGGATGAGAGTGTTACCTTTTCAGTTGATAGAGCAATGCAACAACCACAATCTGCAGATGATACATGTTATTATATTCAAACTATAGATGCACATGCAGAATTATTAAAAGAATTTCCAGAATTACAAGGAACAGGAGAATGTTCTTTAGGAGAAGGAAATGAACCAATTGATGAAGCTGAAATGTTAGCTACACTTATAGCTAATGGATATGAACCAACAACAGAAGAAATTCAAATGCTAAAAGAAGAAGACAGATATCGATATAAATCATCGATAGAAGAACCTCCGAAATTAGAGTTAAAGCCACTTCCAAACCATTTGGAATACGCTTATTTACATGGTGAATCTGAATTGCCTGTAATAATATCGTCTTCTCTTACTGAAAATGAGAAATCACAGCTCATTTCTGTGTTGAAAGCTCATAAACCAGCCATTGCATGGAAGATTCATGATATTAAAGGAATAAGTCCTTCGTATTGCACACATAAAATCCTTATGGAAGAAGGTCATAAAACATATGTGCAACGCCAACGAAGACTAAATCCTAATATGCAAGATGTAGTTAAGAAAGAGATTATTAAACTGCTAGATGCAGGTTTGATATATCCAATCTCTGATAGTCCATGGGTAAGCCCAGTTCAATGCGTGCCTAAGAAGGGTGGCATGACTGTCATCACAAATGAGAAAAATGAGCTTATTCCTACTAGGACTGTAACAGGATGGCGTGTATGTATTGATTATAGAAAATTAAATGACGCCACCAGAAAAGATCACTTTCCCTTACCTTTCATAGATCAAATGTTGGAAAGATTAGCCGGAAATAGTTACTATTGTTTTCTAGATGGATTTTCCGGATATTTTCAAATTCCAATAGCACCCGAAGATCAAGAGAAAACCACATTCACGTGCCCTTATGGTACTTTTGCTTACAAACGCATGCCATTTGGACTTTGTAACGCCCCTGCAACCTTTCAAAGGTGTATGATGGCGATTTTTCACGACATGATAGAAGAATGTATGGAAGTATTCATGGATGACTTTTCAGTCTTCGGTGATACATTTAAATCATGTCTAATTAATCTGGAACGAATGCTAATTAGATGCGAAAAATCAAATCTAGTACTTAATTGGGAGAAATGCCATTTTATGGTTAAAGAAGGCATCGTTCTTGGACATAAAATTTCAAAAGAAGGAATTGAAGTGGATAGAGCTAAAGTAGATGTAATTGCTAAACTTCCACATCCCACCAATGTTAGAGGAGTTAGGAGTTTTCTAGGGCATGCCGGTTTTTACCGACGTTTCATAAAAGATTTTTCTAAAATTGCCACTCCTATGAATAAACTCCTAGAAAAGGATGCGCCATTCATCTTTTCAGATGAATGTATCAAATCTTTTAATATTCTTAAAGAAAAACTCACTAATGCACCGATCATGATAACACCAAATTGGAATCTACCATTTGAACTAATGTGCGATGCAAGTGATTTTGCAATGGGAGCCGTTTTAGGACAAAGGATTGAAAAACGATTTCAACCTATATATTATGCTAGTAAGACATTACAAGGAGCACAAACGAACTATACAACTACTGAAAAAGAACTCCTTGCTATTGTCTTTGCTTTTGACAAATTTCGATCATATCTCGTTCTAGCAAAAACGGTGGTCTATACCGACCATTCTGCTCTTAGATACCTATTTTCAAAACAAGATGCTAAACCAAGATTAATCCGTTGGATTTTACTCTTACAAGAGTTTGATATTGAAATCCGAGATAAAAGAGGAGCAGAAAATCTCGCCGCTGATCATCTTTCTCGTCTTGAAAATCCCGAATTAGAAGTTCTGAATGAATCAGCCATACAAGACAACTTTCCTGATGAATATCTATTGAAGATAGATTATAAAGAAATCCCATGGTTTGCAGACTATGCAAACTACTTAGTTTGTGGATTCCTTGAAAAAGGATTATCGTACCAAAGACGAAAGAAATTCTTCAGTGATATAAAACACTATTTCTGGGAAGATCCACATCTGTTTAAAAGTTGTCCCGATGGAATAATACGCCGATGTGTATTTGGAGATGAAGCTAGTAAAATTTTAAACCATTGTCACACAGGACCAACAGGAGGGCATTATGGGCCTCAACTAACAGCAAGAAAAGTTTATGAAGCTGGATTCTATTGGCCTACAATTTACAAAGACGCACACCTTCTTTGCAAATCCTGTGATGCATGTCAAAGGGCCGGAAAAATAAGTCAACGTGATGAAATGCCACAAAATGTCATCCAAGTATGTGAAGTATTTGACATTTGGGGTATTGACTTTATGGGTCCATTTCCAAAATCTCATAATAATTTATATATACTCGTAGCCATTGATTATGTATCTAAATGGGCGGAAGCACAAGCTCTCCCAACTAACGATGCACGAGTTGTAGTAAACTTTTTAAAACGTCTTTTTGCAAGGTTTGGAACACCGAAAGCTTTAATAAGTGATCGGGGTACTCATTTCTGTAATAATCAACTTGAGAAAGTTCTTAAAAGATATGGAGTAACTCATAAAATCTCCACCGCATATCATCCACAAACAAGTGGACAAGTTGAAAATACTAACCGAGCTTTAAAACGTATTCTAGAGAAAACCGTAGGATCAAATCCGAAGGAATGGTCCATTAAATTGGAGGATGCACTCTGGGCTTTTAGAACAGCCTACAAAACTCCAATTGGAACCACACCTTTTAGACTTGTTTATGGAAAAGCATGTCATCTTCCAGTAGAAATTGAACACAAAGCATTTTGGGCTTTGAAGACATGTAATCTTGATTTACATGAAGCTGGACGTCTACGATTAAGTCAACTAAACGAATTAGAAGAATTAAGACATGAAGCATACGAAAATTCGTTAATCTATAAAGAAAGAACGAAGAAATGGCATGATAAAAGAATCAGAAGTTCAAAAGAATTTAAAGAAGGAGACAGAGTTCTTCTTTTCAATTCACGATTCAAGCTATTTCCTGGAAAATTGAAATCAAGATGGTCTGGACCATTCATAGTCAAAAGAGTTTTCCCATACGGAACGATAGAATTAATAAATTCAAATGGGATTGAATTTAAAGTTAATGGTCACAGAGTTAAACATTACATACAGGGTCCGATGGAAGTCGACAACGAAGTTAATCACAATTTCGACACCACAGCTAACTAAGTGTGGGGAGAATCAAGTCTTTAAAGGATAATATGTATTTCTGTTAGAGTTAGATTGTCTGTTTTCGTGTAGTTCTCGAAAATGGAACACGTATGGTCTTTCCCTAGCAGACCCTAAAGAACTAGTCTTCTCCCCCCATTCTGAATTTTTATTTTTTTTAGGTTTTTACAAAATGAAGACTGCCTGTGAACTAAACCATGGTCTAATGCTACACGCTTTGATCACTAAACGTAATAATGACATACTACCGAGTGAATTAGTATCAGTAATCAGAGAAAGAATGGACGGAGTTAGAAAAGGATCCAGATGCGAAGATAATAAGTTACAATTTGGTAAAGGAAAATCAAAATCCGCAGCGAAAAGAAGAGCACGACACCTAGAAAAATGTCACAAATGCGGAAAATGGTCACATGGAGGTAAATGTTCAAATAATCAAACCTATTCAAATACCGAATTTGTTACTTTATGCAGAGACGGACCGTTCATATGTTTAGAAGAAAAGACAATGAATGCTCGAGGTTACGCCTATGCAGCCATGGAAAACCAATTAAACCGACTATCTTATGAATATAATAAATCATATAACTAAGAAATCTATTTCACAGGTATGTCTGTACAGTTTTTATTTTTATTTTTATTTTTAACCTTTTGATAATAAACGCTAATTTGTTCGCTAAAAAGTATTAAATTGGTATTGAATAAAATTAGGTTTGGCGACCGAAATTATTGATATCCTTCAAAAATTTATTACATCACTGCGAAATTTAACGTTTATTCTTAAGGTATAAATATCTTTAATCAATCAACCCAAAATATTTCAAAAATTCGTCATGAGTTAAATTAGGTCTTGGAACCGAAATTACTTTACCGAAAAGAGGGGCGCATATTTTTGATAATATTTGATTGATTAAAGTGGGATAAAAAGACAAAAAGATTTTTAATTTTATTTTTACCATGTTTTTAATCTTAATATTTAAATCTTAAATTAATATTGTAAACTTTGTAAAAACAATATTTTTAAAATTGTAAATATTTGAAAAATTAATATAAGTTTGGTATGAATTTATAAATTTTTAAATTAAGTTTGGTGTGAATTTTTAAAATATTAATTTTTAATTTTATGCATTTTAAATTTTGAGTTTGGTGTGAATTTTTAATTTTAATTTTGAATTTTATATTTAAGTTGTGTGAATTTAAAAACAAAAATTTACTTTATCTCATTAAGTTAAAAATATGATTTTTAAAATTCGTCGTAAGTTGAAGACTAGGTCTTTGAACCGAAATTGCTTTACCCGAGGGAGGGACGAGAACTTTTATTATCATTATTTTCAATCTTATTGATTTAAAGTATGCCAAAAACATTAAAAAAAAACCAAAAATCTTAGCTTTTAAAACAATCGCTACAAAAAGACAAATTTTAAAATTTTGTCGAGGAACGGACTAGGACATCGATCCGAAACGACCTCGTCCTAAATAACAAGGGAAACAAAATTTTAAAATTAATTTCTTAATTGTTTATAAGTTAAAGATTATAAAAAAAAAAAAAAAAAAAAAAAAAGTAACTCCGCGACTCGCGGAGTTTTGAGTGAAAACCTCCGCGACTCGCGGAGGGACCAAATTACAGAAAAAAATAAAACAGCTGCACACGATCAGTTCACTCCCACCAACACCACACACACATACTGCAGCTCGAAAAAACCCGAGAAAACCCACGAAAATCATCCCAAAAACTCGATTTTTAACCGTTAATCTTCAAATTTTTCACTACAATCATGTTGAGAAGGATGATATCTAGGAACTACTCAAGAAAACAGGTACAATTACACCCCAAATCACCTTTAAATCCGAATTTTAGTGTGTTCTTGAGCAAATTTTCATAATTTGAATTTTGTTAATTTTTAGTGTAATTAGTGTTAAATTGTTAGTATATTATGCATGTATAACCTAGATTGATGCTTGTTAACATGATTTGAAGCCAAAAACTTCAAAATCTTTAGAATCTAGGGTTTGTGTTCTTGAGCAATTTGGGGCTTTTTGATATAAACAGGTTATGGCCGATTTTTGTCATGAATTGTTGCTAAATTGAGTAGTGTAACATGTCTAGGTAGTTAAATGATCCAAACTTTGAGCCTAAACATGATTTTGAGAATTAAAGTGGACTTTTTCAAGTCCAAAATTCATGAACTTGATTTTTGAAAGATAATGCCATTTGAGACTTGTTTATTTGCTAGTAATGATTATTTTGACATGTTATTTGAGTTGAATGCTTATGAACTTGGCGAAAATTTTCGTATATGCTTATTTGAAAAAGTGTAGATTTGATAAAAATGTGAAAATAAGCTTAAGTTTGATATAAATTGATAATGTCAATGTAATTATTTTGATTGATGATTTTGCTGACACTAATGCATATTTGGATGCACAAAATTTGTGTTTGATGTGTTTTGCAGACTGAAAGGGGTGAATCTTCATCCCAAGCCCGCCATGCTCCTGCTGAGAACTTGGAACAACAGGAGGTAGATAACTACTACAAGCAGGATGTACCTCATCCAGTCATGACCTTTTCAGATATGCACTTGGAACAGTTACACCCGAACCTGCGATTTGACAGACTTTGGATAGATTATCCAAAATATCAACGGGGTTTGCATACTCTTCACTCTAAGGTTGTTGAGGTACCGAGGGTCATAGAATGGGGACCCTTGGAAGCTGTAGAATTGGCCGGGCCAATTAGGGAATTACTGGTACAGAGGTATGGTAATTCTTCTTTTAATGACTGGATATGTTTATTCACCATACGCAGACCTGTATATAAAGTATGGTGTGAAGAGTTGTTATGTAGTATAGAGTTGAATGATCGGGTAGCCAGTTTAACCGATCGTTCTTTTATTAGATTTTTGTTAGGCGGTTCGATGCGCCACATGTCTTTACTGGACATGGCTCAGGCTTTACGTATATATACGCCTGAGGAGTTAGCGTCTGCCGATTGTAGAGGATTGATACTAAACGGTAGGAAAATAGATGAAAATTTTGATACACACGGTGTGTGGAGTCAAATGACAAGCCATCACCGTTTTAAAGGGGGAAACTACTCTTATTTGGATATAGATAGAGCCGAATTAAGAGTAATACATAGATTTTTAGCTAATTCGATTACACAAAGGGGTAAAAACAAAGAAAAGGTAAATGAACAAGATTTGTTTTACCATATGTGTATTCGAGACCCACACAGCGCTGTAAGTATACCATATTGTGTGGGTTATTATTTATCAGCTATGGTTCGAGGGATGCGTCCACATAGCATAATAGGAGGTGGTATTTTTATTACTTTGATTGGTGAATATCTCGGTGTAGATATAAGTCGGGGGGGATTATTAGTAGAAGAGCCGGAACCCCGCGACACTATAGGTTTAAATGTATACCATGGTGCTAAAGTTTTGAAGCGGCGAAATAACGCCGCAGTACGATACAATGGTAGGCATCCACAGGTAGAGAGAAACCAGGAACAAGGTAATGTAGGAGGGGGGCAAGAAATGCATAGGTTTATAGCTTCTCAGGAATACGAAAATGCTAGACAGAGAGCATTTGAAGATTGGCAAGTTCATCAGAACCAGATCATAGCGCATTGCCAACATATAGGTAGAAACTATATTCCTACACCGAAACCCGTCTTCCCTCCTTGGTCGATAGAGATGCAGCCACCATATCCTACGTATGACCCTGCCGAAGCATTCTATAGCACTTATGGTTATGCGTGGAACCCCTATTGGTACCAATATCATCCTTAGTTACTTTTTATTTTTATTATTTTGTAATATGTAATTATTAATATGTTTAATACTTTTGTTAATATTGTAATCATTTTTATAATTATCTAACTTTTATTCTTAGATTTTAATAATTTTTGAATGTGGGGTAATAAACCAAACTTCAAAAATATGTATATATGTTTGCAGTTTATCTTATGTACACAACAGGGTAAAACAACGCATTTTCAAAGACTGGCATTAAGTTCAGCAAAAGCAAGTAATTTTGACGACAATGATGCAAAATGTATGTGAAATAACAACAAGACGGAATGAACAAATGACGTGCACTATTTATCATTCAGCAAACAAACGCCAATATATTTGGAAACTTTGGTAAAAATTTAATCATTTTCACACAAATCACCCTCAATAATTTAAATTGTTACTGATTTCTTGCAAATGAGGGCATTGCAAGATCTTAAGTGTGGGAAGGGGTTAAATTCTTTCGGATTTTAAAACTTTTACTTTATACACTTGGTTACCATTAAAATACTAGTAAAGCAGTAGTTGTATTAGAATCTAGTGCTCTCTGATAAAAAAGAACAGCCCTAGTCTTATATACTGACTACCCAATTCTAGTAAAATTTTTCAAAATTTTTAATTAAATGAATTCAAAATCATGTTTATACATATTTATGAACGATAAAACTAGGTTTTAACACCGAAATTATTGTTACCTCGGAAAGGACATAAATTGAGAAACAAACTAAAATGTTAAAATTCATTTAAAATGGAATAGAGGACGATAAAAAGAAAAATAAAAAGCCAAGTGTGGGAAAATTTACCAAGTTATTTTAAACATATGCCACATATATTTGTAACAAATAACTGAAAATACTTTTGCTTTGAACTAAACTAAACTGTTTTACCCAATGAAAGAAAAGAAGAGATGGATCTACACGATGAATCAATTCCATCATTAAAAGGAAGTAAAGTCTTCCGAAAAAGACACGCGCTTTTTGATTTAGGTCATGAAGTTGTCGTCCAGACCAGCTGTAGGTTGACGAAAAATCTAGAAAAGTCATCACTAAAATCAGCAGGAAATCCACGGACCTCAGCATTAAACAGGGTCGCCAAGTGGTCAGATTTATCCTAACCATGAGAAGGATTTATCTCGTACAATGGGGAGGCACCGTGCAAATTAGCTGGATAAGACTAATGAATCAGATCCCCAGAAAGGATAATCTCCTTAAAGATTAAAAATCAGCTTTTAAGACTGATATTACTCAATCCTAGAGATTGACCTTAAAGATTGAGAATTCAAACTCATGGAATTCAATGATATCTAAACTCGAGCTTAAACGAGAAAATAGTTTGATCAAAATTATAAACCAATTTGTTTTCTGAAAACCCTATTTTCAATGCGTTCATTACCATTGAACGTAAAATCCTAGGAATTCACCTGGAATTCATTAGGTCACCTGAACTAAATCGGGTGTCAACCGTAAGAACGGTGGTTGCATAACATGGTCAAAGACAGGACTTTGTGCCAGACCGAAAAATTATAAGGGTGAGCTTTACTATTGCTCCTACCAAGGATAGTAATTGCGTCCGACAAGTTATAGACCATAATCAAAAGCATGTCACGGGACATTGCCTTAAACAGTTGCTTGTTCAACGCTTTCCTTTACAACCGGACGGTAGTTTGCCGAAAGGTAATATACGGAACAAGTAAACTGGACGTGTTGCTTTCCAAATACAAGGTTAGCAAGTGGGTGACACAAAACCGCAAGTTTTGAGCTAAAATTTTCAAATCTAAAACCCACCAAACCCACAAAAATATTTTGCAAACACCGGTAAAGGGTTATTCCGGAAAACTAATCTAGGGTAAAAACTAGATTTAATTTTCAAAAGATCAAATGTTTTCATAAAGATCCAATTTCCTTAATGGATCTAAATTTTATAGTCATGTGGGACTGTAAACCATATCGTTACTACCATTGTTTATACCGCCGTATAGAAATCACTGATGTACAAAGTGTGAAGAATAAAGAAGTGATTCTAGTATTTCAAGACAATATTGCTTGAGGACAAGCAACGCTCAAGTGTGGGAATATTTGATAATGCTAAAAACGAACATATATTTCATAGCATTATTCCTCAAGAAAGACAAGCTTTTAGTTGCAATTGTTCTATTTACAAGTGATATTCGTTTAAATAATAAAAGGTGAAGACAAAAGACAGATTCGACGATTTGAAGACGCAAACGACCAAAAAGCTCAAAAGTACAAAAGACAATCAAAAAGGTTCCAATTATTGATAAGAAACGTCTCGAAATCACAAAGAGTACAAGATTCAAAACGCAAAGTACAAGATATTAAATTGTACGCGAGGACGTTCGAAAATCCGGAACCGGGACCAGAGTCAACTCTTAACGCTCGACGCAACGGACTAAAAATTACAAGTTAACTATGTATATAAATATAATATAATATATAATTAATTATATTAATTATATATATATTATATATATATATATTATTAAAACCGTCGGCAGCCAGAAACTCCAAGGGTGTGAAATGAAAATACCTCTCCGCGACTCGCGGAGTTTGAAGGGCTTTTTGCCGCGAGTCGCGGAGCCCCAAAATTCATTTCTGGCTATAAAGCCAACCGAATTCTGATCGAATTTTACATCATCTTTTTTTCATCTCTCTCAATATATACGAGTAATATATATTTATATTTATAATTTATATTTTAATTTTAATTATAATTCTAATAATAAGGGTATGTTAGCGAATGTTGTAAGGGTGTAAGTCGAAATTCTGTCCGTGTAACGCTACGCTATTTTTAATTATTGTAAGTTATGTTCAACCTTTTTATATTAATGTCTCGTAGCTAAGTTATTATTATGCTTATTTAAAACGAAGTAATCATGATGTTGGGCTAATTACTAAAATTGGGTAATTGGGCTTTGTACCATAATTGGGGTTTGGATAAAAGAACGACACTTGTGGAAACTAGGCTATGGGCTATTAATGGGCTTTATATTTGTTTAACTAAATGAAAGTTTGTTAATGTTAATATAAAGATTTACAATTGGGCGTCCCTATAAATTACCATATACACTCGATCGGACACGATGGGCGGGGTATTTATATGTACGAATAATCGTTCATTTAACCGGACACGGGAATGGATTAATAGCCACTAGAATAATTAAAACAGGGGTGAAATTACATTCAAGGGTAATTGGTGTAATTGTTAACAAAGTAGTAAAACCTTGGTTTACACGCAGTCGATAACCTGGTGTATTCATTAAACAAAGTATTAAAACCTTGTTACAATTCGAATCCCCAATTAGTTGGAATATTTATCTTCGGGTATAATAATAATTTGACAAGGACACTTGCAATTTATATTTATGACTGATGGACTGTTATGGACAAAAACCAGACGGACATATTGAATAATCCAGGACAAAGGACAATTAACCCATGGGCATAAAACTAAAATCAACACGTCAAACATCATGATTACGGAAGTTTAAATAAGCATAATTCTTTTATTTCATATTTAATTTCCTTTATTTTATATTTAATTGCACTTCTAATTATCGCACTTTTATTTATTGTTATTTTATTTTATCGCACTTTTAATTATCGTACTTTTAATTATCGCAATTTTATTTTATCGCATTTTTATTATTCGCAATTTCATTATCGTTATTTACTTTACGCTTTAATTTAAAGTCTTGTATTTATTTTATATTTTACATTAGGTTTTAACTGCGACTAAAGTTTTAAAATCGACAAACCGGTCATTAAACGGTAAAAACCCCCCCTTTATAATAATAATATTACTTATATATATATTTGTAATTTTAATAAAAGTAAACTAATATAGCGTTGAGCTTTGCTTAAAGATCTCCCTGTGGAACGAACCGGACTTACTAAAAACTACACTACTGTACGATTAGGTACACTGCCTATAAGTGTTGTAGCAAGGTTTAAGTATATCCATTCTATAAATAAATAAATATCTTGTGTAAAATTGTATCGTATTTAATAGTATTTCCTGCTAAAATTTAATACTATTTTATATACACCTCGCTTGACATCAGTATTCGTATAATTATTGCATTGACTAAGCTTTGCTTACCCTCTCGTTGTTTACCTTTTTATAGGCTCGGGCATTGACAAGGGTAAGAGCGTTTAATTGGATTAGTGGTCTCCCGCTCGTTTTGTTAGGGGATGCTTTTGGGTGTTAGCTTTTGGAGTTCGACCGAGATTGGGTAGTTTAACCCCAAACACCATGCTCTAGTGTCGTTTGAAACTTAAACTTATATTTGGTCGAAACTTTTATTTTTGAACGAAACTCGTAAAATGAGCGATGTGGGCCCGTTGATGTAAAACTAGATTTGATGATGAAAATCTCTTAGTTTCACTTATATCGACTTGTGGTAAAAAGGTTTTCGTTTGAAAGTGTCGGGAAGCGGGTTTTCCGCTCGTGTGAGTTGGACCCGTGATCAGTAGCTGGAAGACCATTGGGACGCTGTCCCAATTGCTTGGACGCCGTCCCAGTTGTTTCGATCTGGACGCCGTCCCAAACTTTGGACGCCGTCCTACCTTTCTGAGCTGGACGCCGTCCAGATGCACTGACATAGAATTTTTTTTTTTGGTACGCGTCTAAAGGATTTAAGATGTCGGGTTGTTACAAGTGGTATCAGAGCATGGTCTAAGGGATTTAGGTGACTTGAGATAGGTGCCTAGACTTAGACTTTATTGTGTGTACACTTTATGCGGGACTTGTAGGACTTTGGGTCTAATCGGGAATTGTTAGTACCTTGATTTGTATGAACTAACATTGTGCTAATTGATTTGTGTTGTGTTAGCAATCATCAAGCGAGATGGACGTTGCACTAGCAAGTTAATGCGATGTGTTCGCGTAACAATCATTAGCTACCATTGTTACGGATTCAAATCGTGTCAAACGAGTGATGTACGACGATTGTTGAGCAAGATGGGGTAGTGTGGCGTATATGTATATACCTATGTGTTATGACCTTTCGTTTCATTGCTTAATTACTTCGTTTTATAGAATGAAGATGAGAAATGGATAGGACACCAATGATGGAAGTACGAGTGAGGACGTTGAGTTCACGGCCAAAGTTGAGGCCATCTTTAAACGTCAAAAGGCGGAGTTCCTCGAGGATGTTAAGAAAATGTTTCTAGATACGATTAACGAGCAACTAGTCAATGTAGTAAGGGAGCAAGTTAAGGTCGTGCTTCACGAAGATAATGTGGGAAGACGGGACTTTCTCTATAAGAACTTCAAGGATTCTCAACCTCCCACCTTTGAAGGTGAACGAGACCCTCTAAAGAGTGCCCGTTGGATCTCCGATATGGATGGGGCCTTCCGTACTTGTGAATGTCCTTCTGATAAGAAGACAAGGTACGGATGTGGTATGTTGAGGGGTGATGCTAAGCTGTGGTGGGACGCAAAGCTCCAAGTTTATGGTGAAGAGCAATGCATGGAATTCACGTGGGATGAATTCAAGTCCGAATTTTTCAAGGAATACCGAACTTCGGCCGATCTTACTAGGCTTAAGGACGAGTTACGTTCCTTGAGGCAAGGGTCGATGGATTTGAACACTCTCAAATCCGTGTTTTTGTCTAAGACTCAATTTTGCCCCGAGTATGTCGGGAATGATAAGATGTTGAAGGAAGACTTTTACCGAACGTTGAATGATTGTTATCAAGATAAGATTAGTGTAACGGTGGTGAAAACTTTTGATGAGTTGTTTGATATGGCCAAAGGTTTTGAGGCGCTCGTATTGAGGAAGAGCGGCTTTACTTTTGGCAAGAGAAAGAGTGAAGGTTCGAACCATTCGAACTTTTCGAACAAAAAGAACAAAAAAGGTTTCGGTAATGCTAGTAGTGGGAAGAAAGGTGCTTCCGGGGATTTTCCTTATTCATGTTACAATTGTGGACAAAAGGGCCACATGGCTCGTGAATGTCCAAGTTTATCCTCCGCAACCAAATCACTTGTTTCAATTGTGGTAAGGAAGGGCACAAAAGGCCCGAGTGTCCCGAGTTGCGCAATGATAATGTTAAGCGGTTAGAGAAGGCGGCGGGTACAGCTAGGGGTCGCAATTATTTGATGACCAATGATGAAGCCAAATGATCGAACGAAGTTGTCTCAGGTACTTTCATGGTTAATTCTAATCTGGCAAGGATACTTTTCGATAGTGGTGCTAACTTTGTCGTTCGTGTCACCAAAATTTGTGCCTAAACTTAATAAACCATTAGCTAAGTTAAGTCGTCCGGTAGAAGTCGAAATAGCAGACGGCAAGACGGTGCTAGTGGTTGATGTGTGTAAGAATTGTAATGTTGTGTTTGGTGCCGAAAACTTTAAAATCGATCTCATCCCGATGACTTTGGGTGATTTTGATATCGTGGTTGGTATGGATTGGCTCGATCATAATAGAGCCGATATTGCATGCCATGAAAAATTTATTCGCGTGAAGACCCCAAGTGGGGGAGAGTTAATTATTCACGGTGATAAGCGTAGAAGACTTGTGCCGATATGCACTTTTGCACGGGCACGTCGTTTCCTTGTTAGTGGTGGCATGACTTTTCTTGCCCATGTCGTTGATACTCGTGATGAGCCACCACCCATTCGTGAAATTCCAGTGGTTAGTGAATTCGAAGACGTTTTTTCGGACGAGTTACCGGGTGTTCCGGCGGAAAGACAAGTTGAATTTCGCATTGAGTTGGTTCCGGGAGCTATTCCCATTGCTAAAACTCCTTATCGTTTAGCGCCGACGGAAATGCAAGAGTTGTTAAATCAAACCCAAGAGTTACTTGAGAAGGGTTTTATTCGACCGAGTGCTTCGCCATGGGGCACTCCGGTTTTATTCGTGAAAAAGAAGGATGGTAGTATGCGGATGTGCATCGATTACCGGGAGTTGAATAAAGTGACGATCAAGAATCGTTATCCATTGCCTAGGATTGACGATTTGTTTGACCAACTCCAAGGTGCAACGTATTTCTCTAAAATCGACCTACGATCCGGCTATCACCAAACGCGGGTTCGTGAGGAAAATATCGAGAAAACGGCTTTTCGAACGCGTTATGGGCATTTTGAGTTTGTGGTTATGCCTTTTGGTCTTACGAATGCACCGGTGGCATTCATGGACCTTATGAACTGAGTGTGCCAACCTATGTTGGACAAGTCGGTAATTGTGTTCATCGACGATATACTTGTTTATTCGAAGAGTATGAACGAACATGAACGTCATTTGCGCGAAGTATTGAAGACGTTACGAAAGGAGAAGTTGTATGCTAAGTTCTCCAAATGTGAATTTTGGCTAAGGGAGGTTCAATTCCTTGGCCACATTGTGAACAAAGACGATATTCAAGTAGATCCGGGGAAGATAGAGACGGTGAAGAGTTGGAGACAACCGACTACGCCTACGGAGGTCCAAAGTTTTCTCGAATTAGCCGGTTATTATCGTCGGTTTATCCAAGACTTTTCTAAGATCGCTTCTTCATTGACGAAATTGACGAGGAAGAACGTGAGGTTTGTTTGGGAGAACGAGCAATAAATTGCTTTTCAATTGTTAAAGGAGAAGTTATGTCAAGCTCCGGTGTTAGTTTTGCCGGAAGGGGTGGAAGACATGACGGTTTATTGTGATGCTTCCTTAAATGGTCTCGGGTATGTTCTAATGCAAAGAGGTAAAGTCATCACTTATGCCTCTCGACAATTAAAGGAACATGAAACGAGGTATCCGACTCATGATCTTGAGTTGGCGGCGGTTGTGCATGCGTTGAAAATTTGGCGCCATTACTTGTATGGTGTCAAGTGTACGATTTATTCAGATCATAAGAGTTTGAAACATCTCTTTAATCAACGAGATTTGAATTATTGCCAACGTAGGTGGATGGATGTGGTGAAAGACTATGATTGTGAGATACTTTATCATCCGGGTAAGGCGAACGTTGTCGCGGATGCGTTGAGTCAAAAGAGTCAACATCCGGCGATACGTGTAGGATCGTTACATTTGATTATTACTAATGATTTTCTTGTGAAGCTTGGTGAGATTCAAATAGAGGCTTACGTTCACAACAAGCATACGGAGCGAATCGTGGGCTAATCGGAGTTCATTACTATGGGTTCGCGTGGGTTGTTTTCTTTTCAAGGAAGGGTGTGGGTGCCTAAGATGGGTGATTACCGACGGGTGCTACTTGATGAAGCACATAAGTCAAAATATTCCATTCACCCGGGCACGACGAAAATGTATCTTGACTTGAAGAAAGATTATTGGTGGCCGGGCATGAAGCGCGATGTTGTGAAGTATGTTGAGCAATGCGTCACGTGTTTGCAAGTAAAAACCGAACACCAAAAGCCGTATGGTAAATTGCAACCGTTAGAAATTCCGAAATGGAAATGGGAGCACATTACCATGGATTTCATAACAAAGTTACCTAAGACGGCGAGAACCCAATTTGATACGGTGATAGTTGACCGGTTGACGAAAAGTGCTTTGTTTCTTCCCATTAAAGAAGCAATATCGTCGGAGGCCTTGGCTAAGTTGTTTATCAAGGAAGTGGTCTCTCGACACGGGGTTCCTATATCTATTGTTTCGGATAGAGATACTCGTTTTACATCTCGGTTTTGGGAAAAGTTTCACGAAGATATGGGTACACAATTGAAATTGAGCACGGCGTATCATCCTCAAACGGACGGTCAAACCGAACGTACGAATCAAACTTTGGAAGATATGTTACGGGCATGCATTATTGATTTCGGTGGTAGTTGGGATGAGCATTTGCCTTTGGTGGAATTCTCGTACAATAATAGTTATCATACTAGTATTGGGATGCCGCCATATGAGATTGTTTATGGGCGTAGGTGTCGAACCCCGATTTGTTGGGGTGAAGTGGGACAAAAGGAAATCGGGAGTACCGATTTGGTTTTGGAGACGAATAACAAGATTGATATTATTCGGGATCACTTGAAGAAGGCTCAAGATAGACAAAAGTCGTATGCCGATAAACGTAGACGAACGATCGAATTTCAAGAAGGTGATATGGTGATGCTTAAGGTTTCGCCTTGGAAGGATATTATTCGATTTCGAAAACGGAGAAAGTTAGCTCCTCGGTTTATTGGGCCATTCAAAGTTTTAGCTAGTGTTGGCGGAGTTACTTATCGTTTGGAATTACCCGAAGAACTTGCGGGGATCCATAATACATTTCAGGTTTCCCATTTCCGTAAGTGTCTTGCGGATGATTCTTCGTGGGTGTCGTTAGACGAGATTGAGCTAAATAATAAGTTAGAGTATGTTGAGGAGCCGGTTGCTATACTTGATGAAAAGGTTAAGAAATTGAGAAATAAGGAGGTGAGGACTTTTAAAGTCCAATGGCGTCGAAGTATAGGCTCCGAGTTTACTTGGGAGCCCGAAGAGTTTGTCTTGGTTTATCTTCCTGCTTGTCATGCGGCGTGGATTGCGAGGTCGCAATCCGGTTCAAGTGGGGGAGAGTTGTAAGATGCTATTTTCTTTTTGGTTTGGACGCCGTCCAAACATCTGGGACGCCGTCCCATTATGAAGGTCTGGACGCCGTCCAGAAATTTGGACGCCGTCCAGATGATCTGTCGAGCCAGAATTGGGTTTTTTAAATATTTTAGATGGGTAAATTGGTAATTTCACTTGGTGGACGAATTAAAGGCCCTAGATCAGTTTGGTTGTGCTTCATTACTCCATTTCCAACCACCAAACCTCATCCACTTCAATTCTAGAGTGAGAGTGCATTTAAGTGTGAGAAAGCTCAAATAGGAGAGGAAGAAGCTTGTTTCGGGTTCTAACTCTAGCATTAAAGTTGTTCATCTCCTCGTTAGCTTCGTTTTGATTGTGGTGGTAAGCCCTAAACTTTATTACCATAGTTTAATGTGTTTAAGGGTTAGGGTTTGGGTTAGTGTTGCACATAAAACTCATTTGTGAGTAATTTGGGGGTTTTGGGTATGTTTGGGTCATGAAGACCCAAATGGTGACTAACCTAGGGTTTTGAAAGGGTAAATGGTGTAAATGGGTCTTAAAGACCTAAGTAAATACTAATACACTTATAGTTAATGTTAGTGGGTGTGATTTGGGTTGTGGGTGACCCAAATGGGTGTGTTGACCTAGAAATGCGTCAAATGGGTCTTTGATGACCTAGGTTGTCTTGCATGTATGAAAACGAGTTAACTTTGTGGTTAAAAGTGTGTTAAGACCTTAATTGGCTAGAGTTAGGGTTTTTGGTGAAGTTGACCCATTATTAGGGTTAAGGGTGCAAAATGGGTCGGGATTGCACCTTGGGTCAAAAGACTCTAGATTTTTGAGTGAGTTGCTTGACCGACTTGAGTTGTGAATTGATTATGTGCTAAAATGTAATAGGTACGTTACATTGAAGTTGCAAGTTCGGTTATCTTTCACGAAGACTCTAAGGTGAGTGGAATAATTATATGCGTAGGTATATAATGTATTTATTTGTTGTAGCGTAAGATGTGAAGTGTCGATGTGCTAAGACACCACATTTCACGTGATGAGTGAAGTGTCGATGTGCTGAGACACCACTCAAGGTAATGTGACGGGTGAAGTGTCGATGTGTTAAGACGCCACCCGGGGGGAAGTGTCGATGTGTTAAGACACCACCCAGAGTGAAGTATCGATGTGCTAAGATGCCACTACAAGAGAATAACGGGTGAAGTGCCGATGTGTTAAGGCGCCACTAGAGGTGAAGTATCGACGTGTTAAGATGCCACCTCAAGTAAGGTGAAGAGTGAAGTGTCGAAGTGTTAAGACACCACTCGGGGTGAAGTGCCGAAGTGTTAAGGTGCCACCCGGGGTGAAGCATCGAAGTGTTAAGATGCCACCCGTAGGGTTAGTGTGCGAAGTGTTAAGTGCACTAATGGGTGTTGTGAACACCGACGGTCTTTAAACACCGTTCCTTGTACGATTGGTTAACCATGGTCATTGTGTTGTAGTGTAAGCATATTACTTCGTTCATGTTATATACGCTTGTGTTATGCTAGCTTGATTATTGGAGGTTATAGCTTGTATTTGTGACGATAAGCTAATTGTGTTTGCTAGCATGTTTGCGGTATTTGTGTAAGTGATTGCAAGTAGGTATATTATATATGTATTCGTATAATTATTGCATTCACTGAGCTTTGCTTACCCTCTCATTATTTACCTTTTTATAGGCTCGGGCGTTGACAAGGGTAAGAGCGTTCAATTAGATTAGTGGTCTCCCGCTCGTTTTGTTAGGGGATGCTTTTGGGTGTTAGCTTTTGGAGTTCGACCGAGATTGGGTAGTTTAACCCCAAACACCATGCTCTAGTGTCGTTTGGAACTTAAACTTATATTTGGTCGAAACTTTTATGTTTGAACGAAACTCGTAAAATGGGCGATGTGGGCCCGTTGATGTAAAACTTGATTTGATGATGAAAATCTCTTAGTTTCACTTATATCGACTTGTGGTAAAAAGGTTTTCGTTTGAAAGTGTCGGGAAGCGGGTTTTCCGCTCGTGTGAGTTGGACCCGTGATCAGTAGCTGGAAGACCATTGGGACGCCGTCCCAATTGCTTGGACGCCATCCCAGTTGTTTTGAGCTGGACGCCGTCCCAAACTTTGGACGCCGTCCCACCTTTCTGAGCTGGACGCCGTCCAGGATTCTGGACGCCGTCCAGATGCACTGACATAGAAATTTTTTTTTGGTACGCGTCTAAAGGATTTAAGATGTCGGGTTGTTACAGTAATACGGTGTATGACTCAAATAGATTTTTACAATTTTATTATAATATTCTTATCATGTAAATTTAACTCAATCCATCTCTTCAAAATTGATGATAATATATATATATATATATATATATATATATATATATATATATATATATATATATATATATATATATATATATATATATATAATACGGGGTATGTACAAGTAAAAACCCATCTCTTCAATTCTAAGGATAACTTATATATATATATATATATATATATATATATATATATATATATATATATATATATGTATATATATATACAAATAATACGTGAGACAAACATCCCCAACCTAAACTAAACTCCTAACAGTATTCAAACTCTTTAATCCTAATCCTTATTCATGATTCTAGAACTATTGTTAATAATTATAATCCTTTTATGAGTATGATTAGTAAGCCTATATAAACACCCTTCTAAACCCCATAAATCATTCACAAATTTCCTCTTGCTCACAACAAAAGTCACGACCCAAAACACCTCTCTGCTGCCCTCCTGTTGCAGAGCAAAACCCAACAGTCGGATCCATCATCTTCGGCTCACTTTTTGAACGAGAACCACCATCACAAACCGAAACCCACTTGTGTTAGTTGCTGTTTGACGAGTCCCAAACCATCATAAAAGTCGACTGGTTGCTGCTGTTTCTTGTCGACCTACTACTATTATTGTCAGACTCCATCTCCAAACCCCACTCGATCGTCTTTTTCGTTCGTCTTACTCGAAGGTAGAAACTATAAAACTTAAGCTTTTTACTTTAAAACTTTGCTAGGATTATTATAACTATATGAATGTAACTATATATATATATATATATATATATATATATATATATATATATATATATATATATATATATATATATATATATATATATATATATATATATATATATATATATATATATATGACATCGGAGTATATACAGTGTCAATGGAAGGTTTAAAAAAAAGCTCATGCTCTGTTTTGTATTTGTAAAAGTTATACAGATTTATTCAAGAAGATGGAAAGAGAAATTAAAATTTACACATGTAGCCTCTACACTATATCACATTTACAATTTAAATTAATAAGTATGTAGGAATGTGTCAGTAAGTAAACAAAGAAAGAAAAAAAAATATATAAAGAAACAAGTACATGTCATGTACTTACGAATTCAATTGTGAAAGTTGAATATGATAATATGATATTTTTACTTTAATTCCCTGAACTATATATTAGTTTCCAAAAATTAAATTAAAATATTCTATAATTACAATTTCAACCCATAATCACATACGATTTTACATTCGTAGTACACATAATTTTACAATTACAATATGTTGGAATCTGATTTTATATAACATATGAAAAGTAAATATAAATCGGGTTTGTAAAATAAAAGGGTGTTAATATCATGAATATTAATATGATGTATCAATATTATTATGAAGATGACGATTATAAATAACAAGTATAATTATAGTGATACTATTGGTATAGACATAATATTGATAAATATAAAGATTATGATTATGAATATAAAGATAAATATTCATAGATAAACAAATCAAGACTTAAACTTTATCATAAAAATTATGATAATACTAACTAATAATAAATCATTACGCCTAATTGTATAACATCTAACTGTGAATATAGTAAACACACGAATTTTGGTAAGGAACTCATACAACCGAGAACAATTATTGAGAAACACTTAAATAATAAAGAACAATGACAACTAAGATGATGATGCCAATGATCCAAGACTAACCAAACCCTATTGATATAGGTTGACTACTTTAGACCGCAGCTTGAATACTTTGGTTATACAATAGCTGCTGTGCGTTAAGGTGAGTTCATAGTCCTAACTTTTCTATTGCTTTACAACTGTTTTAAACTATTGGGATGAGAATACTTGCTTCTTTATAACTGTTTTACAACGTAGACACGAGTAACTTAAACCGGTGTCACATGAGTTACAGTCCAAAAAGCCCTTAGCTCGAATATGTAAATTATGCGTGAATCATATGGAAAGATCTATTGGGTTTTGACAAACCCCACCTCAAACTTAACGGAGGTGCATGTGTCACGACCCGGAAAATTTCGACTAATTTTAAACCAAACTCTCGATACGATTTTGTATTTTTGACACAATAAGAAAAGTCCATTATTTTGCGTCTCATAAATTTTGAACTATTTTCATGTTATCATTTGACCTTTGACAATTCCCGACGACTCACGATATGATTACTTGTAAATATTTATGCATATATTTAAAATGAAATATTATATATTGTAATTGTTAGAATTAATTATGTAAACTAATAATAATATATAAAAGTTATTATTTAAATTATATCTATATATATAAATGAAGTATATTAAATATATATATGTGGTTTCGAATTTATTTAGTAAACGACAAGGACACTCAGTTATCATCTCATAGATATTAAACGAGTTAAAAATGAACTTATGTGATTTTAGAATAAACGATGATCCTAAAATAGGTTGTATCAATTTTAGCTTTATTAAAAACATATTTAGAATCTATTTTATTAATTTTAAAAATATTAAATTTTTAGTTGAGATCGAGCTCGAATGACAGGTCAATTTTTATGAACGATATTAAACAAGTTTAAGACTCGAACTTATGAGAAATTTGTAGTGACCTGAACTATTCCATGTTTATATATATTAAATGAAATTGTTATTTACATGATTAAGTGTTTCCAACATGTTAAGCAATCAAACTTGTTAAGACTTGATTAATTGAAATAGGTTTCATATAGACAATTGACCACCCAAGTTGACCGGTGATTCACGAACGTTAAAACTTGTAAAAAATATATGATGACATATATATGGTTATATATATAGTTAACATGATATTATGATAAGTAAACATATCATTAAGTATATTAACAATGAACTACATATGTAAAAACAAGACTACTAACTTAATGATTTTGAAACGAGACATATATGTAACAATTATCGTTGTAACGACATTTAATGTTTATATATCAAATTAAGAGATATTCGTACATCATAATATCATGATAATATAATAATTTAAAATCTCTTTTGATATTATAAACATTGGGATAACAACATTTAACAAGATCGTTAACCTAAAGGTTTCAAAACAACATTTACATGTAACGACTAACGATGACTTAACGACTCAGTTAAAATGTATATACATGTAGTGCTTTAATATGTATTCATACACTTTTGAAAGACTTCAAGACACTTATCAAAATATTTCTACTTAACAAAAATGCTTACAATTACATCCTCGTTCAGTTTCATCAACAATTCTACTCGTATGCACCCGTATTCGTACTCGTACAATACACAGCTTTTAGATGTATGTACTATTAGTATATTGATGTGCAACGAGGTGTATATAAAATAGCTTATATTTTTCTAGGAAAAACTATTAAATACGATACAATTTTACACAAGATATTTATTTATTTATAGAATGGATATACTTAAACCTTGCTACAACACTTATAGGCAGTGTACCTAATCGTACAGTAGTGTAGTTTTTAGTAAGTCCGGTTCGTTCCACAGGGAAATCTTTAAACAAAGCTCAACGCTATATTAGTTTACTTTTATAAAAATACAAATATATATATAAGTGATATTATTATTATAAAGGGGAGTTTTTTACCGTTTAATGACCGGTTTGTCGATTTTAAAACTTTAGTCGCAGTTAAAACCTAATGTAAAATATAAAATAAATACAAGACTTTAAATTAAAGCGTAAAGTAAATAACGATAATGAAATTGCGAATAATAAAAATGCGATAAAATTAAATCGAGATAATTAAAAGTACGATAATTAAAAGTGCGATTAAATAAAATAACAATAAATAAAAGTGCGATAATTAGAAGTGCAATTAAATATAAAATAAAGGAAATTAAATATGAAATAAAAGAATTATGCTTATTTAAACTTCCGTAATCATGATGTGTGACGTGTTGATTTTAGTTTTATGCCCATGGGTTAATTGTCCTTTGTCCTGGATTATTCAATATGTCCGTCTGGTTTTTGTCCATAACAATCCATCAGTCATAAATATAAATTGCAAGTGTCCTTGTCAAATTATTATTATACCCGAAGATAAATATTCCAACTAATTGGGGATTCGAATTGTAACAAGGTTTTAATACTTTGTTTAATGAATACACCAGGTTATCGACTGCGTGTAAACCAAGGTTTTACTACTTTGTTAACAATTACACCAATTACCCTTGAATGTAATTTCACCCCTGTTTTGATTATTCTAGTGGCTATTAATCCATTCCCGTGTCCGGTTAAATGAACGATTATTCGTACAAATAAATACCCCGCCCATCGTGTCCGATCGAGTGTATATGGTAATTTATATGGACGCCCAATTGTAAATCTTTATATTAACATTAACAAACTTTCATTTAGTTAAACAAATATAAAGCCCATTAATAGCCCATAGTCTAGTTTCCACAAGTGTCGTTCTTTTATCCAAACCCCAATTATGGTACAAAGCCCAATTACCCAATTTTAGTAATTAGCCCAACATCATGATTACTTCGTTTTAAATAAGCATAATAATAACTTAGCTACGAGACATTAATATAAAAAGGTTGAACATAACTTACAATGATTAAAAATAGCGTAGCGTTACACGGACAGAATTTCGACTTACACCCTTACAACATTCGCTAACATACCCTTATTATTAGAATTATAATTAAAATTAAAATATAAATTATAAATATAAATATATATTACTTCGTATGAATGAGAAGAAAAAATGATGATGATTTTGATCAGAATTCGGGTTGATTTATAGCCAGACTTGAAATTTGGGGCTCCGCGACTCGCGGCCAAATACCCTTAAAACTCCGCGAGTCGCGGAGAGGTATTTACAGTTTACACCCTTGGAGTTTCCTGCTGCCGACGGTTTTAAATATATATATATAATATATATATAATTAATATAATTAATTATATATTATATTATATTTATATATATAGTTAACTTGTAATTTTTAGTCCGTTGCGTCGAGCGTTAAGAATTGACTCTGGTCCCGGTTCCGGATTTTCGAACGTCCTCGCGTACAATTTAATATCTTGTACTTTGCGTTTTGAATCTTGTACTCTTGTGATTTCGAGACGTTTCTTATCAATAATTGGAACCTTTTTGATTGTCTTTTGTTCTTTTGAGCTTTTTGGTCGTTTGCGTCTTCAATTCGTCGAATCTGTCTTTTGTCTTCACCTTTTATTATTTAAACGAATATCACTTGTAAATAGAACAATTGCAACTAAAAGCTTGTCTTTCTTGAGGAATAATGCTATGAAATATATGTTCGTTTTTAGCATTATCAAATATTCCCACACTTGAGCGTTGCTTGTCCTCAAGCAATATTGTCTTGAAATACTAGAATCACTTCTTTATTCTTCACACTTTGTACATCAGTGATTTCTATACGGCGGTATAAACAATGGTAGTAACGATATGGTTTACAGTCCCACATGACTATAAAAATTTAGATCCATTAAGGAAATTGGATCTTTATGAAAACATTTGATCTTTTGAAAATTAAATCTAGTTTTTTTTTTTTTTTTTTTTTTACCCTAGATAAGTTTTCCGGAATAACCCTTTACCGGTGTTTGCAAAATATTTTTGTGGGTTTGGTGGGTTTCAGATTTGAAAATTTTAGCTCAAAACTTGCGGTTTTGTGTCACCCACTTGCTAACCTTGTATTTGGAAAGCAACACGTCCAGTTTACTTGTTCCGTATATTACCTTTCGGTAAACTACCGTCCGGTTGTAAAGGAAAGCGTTGAACAAGCAACTGTTTAAGGCAATGTCCCGTGACATGCTTTTGATTATGGTCTATAACGTGTCGGACGCAATTACTATCCTTGGTAGGAGCAATAGTAAAGCTCACCCTTATAATTTGTCGGTCTGGCACAAGGTCCTGTCTTTGACCATGTTATGCAACCACCGTTCTTACGGTTGACACCCGATTTAGTTCAGGTGACCTAATGAATTCCAGGTGAATTCCTAGGATTTTACGTTCAATGGTAATGAACGCATTGAAAATAGGGTTTTCAGAAAACAAATCGGTTTATAATTTTGATCAAAATATTTTCTCGTTCAAGCTCGAGTTTAGATATCATTGAATTCCATGAGTTTGTAATTCTCAATCTTTAAGGTCAATCTCTAGGATTGAGTAATATCAGTCTTAAAAGCTGATTTTTAATCTTTAAGGAGATTATCCTTTCTGGGGATCTGATTCATTAGTCTTATCCAGCTAATTTGCACGGTGCCTCCCCATTGTACGAGATAAATCCTTCTCATGGTTAGGATAAATCTGACCACTTGGCGACCCTGTTTAATGCTGAGGTCCGTGGATTTCCTGCTGATTTTAGTGATGACTTTTCTAGATTTTTCGTCAACCTACAGCTGGTCTGAACGACAACTTCATGACCTAAATCAAGAAGCGCGTGTCTTTTTCGGAAGACTTTACTTCCTTTTAATGATGGAATTGATTCATCGTGTAGATCCATCTCTTCTTTTCTTTCATCGGGTAAAACAGTTTAGTTTAGTTCAAAGCAAAAGTATTTTCAGTTATTTGTTACAAATATATGTGACATATGTTTAAAATAACTTGGTAAATTTTCCCACACTTGGCTTTTTATTTTTCTTTTTATCGTCCTCTATTCCATTTTAAATGAATTTTAACATTTTAGTTTGTTTCTCAATTTATGTCCTTTCCGAGGTAACAATAATTTCGGTGTTAAAACCTAGTTTTATCGTTCATAAATATGTATAAACATGATTTGAATTCATTTAATTGAAAAATTTTACTAGAATTGGGTAGTCAGTATATAAGACTAGTGCTGTTCTTTTTTATCAGAGAGCACTAGATTCTAATACAACTACTGCTTTACTAGTATTTTAATGGTAACCAAGTGTTTAATAAAAATTTTTAAAATCCGAAAGAATTTAACCCCTTCCCACACTTAAGATCTTGCAATGCCCTCATTTGCAAGAAATCAGTAACAATTTAAGTTATTGAGGGTGATTTGTGTGAAAATGATTAAATTTTTACCAAAGTTTCCAAATATATTGGCGTTTGTTTGCTGAATGATAAATGGTGCACGTCATTTGTTCATTCCGTCTTGTTGTTATTTCACATATATTTTGCATCATTGTCGTCAAAATTAGTTGCTTTTGCTGAACTTAATGCCAGTCTTTGAAAATGCGTTGTTTTACCCTGTTGTGTACATAAGATAAACTGCAAACATATATACATATTTTTGAAGTTTGGTTTATTACCCCACATTCAAAAATTATTAAAATCTAAGAATAAAAGTTAGATAATTATAAAAATGATTACAATATTAACAAAAATATTAAATATATCAATAATTACAAATTACAAAATAATAAAACAAAATAAGTAAACTAAGGATGATATTGGTACCAATAG